>NC_092089.1:23400433-23475168 GCF_045679555.1 Salvelinus alpinus
CGATAGGCATGATATGTGTCAGGTTTTGGCCAAGACTGTTCGGGTTTTTGGTCACTAGATGTCCCCATTGCACCTTTTTTGTACCTTTTGTTTTTCTTGCTCCAATTATTGTTTGCACCTGTAGGTCATTCCCTTGTTAGTATTTAATCCCTGTGTGTTCCTTAGTTCCTTGCTCTGTGTTTGTAAGTTAGCACCCAGCCCCAGCCCCAGCCCAAGCCTTGTTTTATTCAGTGTTTTCTCTTGTTGGATTCTCCAGAGGTTCTCTGGTTTAGTTTTGTGTATTATTTGAGTAGTCTTTTGAGGTTTGTTTTTCCCTGCTGTTTTTTACCACTTTGTGGAGTTTCTTTAGTATTTTGGAGGATTTCCATTTTTGTGCCTTTTGGCTTGATTTTTGGACATTGTGGTTTTAGTTTCTTTGCCTGGAGATTTTGTTCTTTATTAAACCACTATCGCTAGTACTGCTGTGTCTGCCTCATCTTCTGGGTTCTGACGATTATTAGTGACTGTTTCTCGCACCGGGTCCTGACAGAAACACAGAGCCCTTATAATGAACCCAGAGGCAGCCAGTACCCAGGATCTTTTTTCCATGCTGTCCCACCACGAGGGGACTGTCCAACGCCACGAAGCTGCTCTGGTTCAGCAAGAGGCCTTAATGGCTAGACATTCTCAACTTCTGTCAGAGATGCTGACTTCCATAAAGCAGATTTCGGATCGACTTTCCCCGGCAACCGCTTCTGCTCCAGTTCATCAGATTCAAGTACCCCTGGCAGTTAACCCCCTGGCTGAACCTCGTCTACCGCCTCCCCAACGGTTCTCAGGGGATCCGAGTGTTTGTAAGGGGTTTTTCACCCAATGTTCTCTCTCCTTTGAGCTGCAACCATCGTCGTTTCCCACCGACCGGTCCAAGATAGCATATATCATCACCCTGCTGTCGGAAAAAGCCCTAGCCTGGGCTACTGCTGTTTGGGATGCCCAAAGTCCCTGCTGTGCCAGCTACTCTACCTTTGCTGAAGAATTCAAGCGAGTGTTTCAAGGTCCTACCAACGGCCCTGACTCAGCCAAACAGCTCCTGACTCTCCGCCAAGGTCGGCGCAGCGTGACGGACTATGCCATCCAGTTCCGCACTGTGGCAGCAGCAAGTGGCTGGAACGACGAGGCGCTCACAGTGTGTTTTTTGAAGGGTCTTTCTGACACCATCCAAGATGAACTGGCCACTCGGGAACCACCGGACAACCTCGAGTCCCTTATCAAGTTGGCTTCACGCATAGACCAGCGTCTGAGAGAGAGAGAACTCAACCGCAGACCGCTCACCCTAGCTCCTATCGGTTCCAGCTCCGAGTCTCCACCTTTATCCTCGCTGGCTCCACCAGAACCCATGCAGGTTGGACGCATCTCCCAGGCTGAAAGAGACCGCCGGATGAGGGAGCGATGCTGTCTATATTGCGGCAAACCGGGCCATTTCCGCTCCACGTGTCCCGGGCTCCAGGGAAACGCACTCTCCCGTGCAGGCCTGGGAGGACTGTAACGGGAAACATAACCTCCTCCCATCCATCCAACTCCCGCCTGCTCATTCCAGTTACCCTTTCCTGGGACGACCACGAGTTTTCTCTTCAAGCCTTGGTAGACTCTGGAGCCGCAGGTAACTTCATGGATGGAGTCTGGGCGAAGGAGAATGGCGTTCCTTCTGAACCTCTAAGTGACCCCATAAGGGTTACTACGTTGGATAGAAGTCCTTTGGGATCTGGACTTGTCACTCGTGCCACTACCCCCTTGAGACTTTCAGTTTCCCAACACCAGGAAGTGATGAACTTTCATCTGATCTCCTGTTCCGAGTTCCCTCTCGTCCTTGGTTATCCCTGGCTTCACAGCCATAACCCTCACATCGACTGGTCTGTGGGCACTATCAAGCAGTGGGGTCCTACGTGTCAAGCCACTTGTATCTTCCCGAGTTCCCAGAGTTCCCCTTCCGAGTCTCTAGAATCCATCGACCTGTCCCGAGTTCCCGAGTGTTACCATGACCTCAAACTGGTATTTAGCAAACAGAGGGCCACCAAACTACCACCCCATAGATCTTACGATTGCACCATCGACCTGTTGCCGGGGACCTGTCCTCCCAGGGGTCGGATCTTTTCCCTTTCTCCTCCCGAACGAGCTGCTATGGATACCTACATCAAGGACGCTCTGGCAGCAGGCCTCATGCGTCCATCTACCTCGCCGGCGGGAGCAGGGTTTTTCTTTGTGGCCAAGAAAGACGGTGGATTACGACCTTGCATCGACTACCGGGGACTCAATGCCATAACCGTCCGTAACCGCTACCCGCTACCCCTTATGGCCACAGCCTTTGAGCTGCTCCAGGAAGCAGTTGTCTTCACTAAGCTTGACCTGCGGAACGCATACCATCTTGTGCGGATCAAACCCGGGGACGAGTGGAAGACCGCTTTCAACACGCCTACTGGTCACTACGAATACTCGGTGATGCCCTTCGGCCTGACCAACGCTCCGGCTGTGTTCCAAGCGCTCATAAACGATGTGCTTAGGGATATGCTTAACATCTTTGTGTTTGTTTACTTGGATGACATCCTCATCTTTTCGAGCTCCCTTCAAGAACACATTAAGCATGTCAGACAAGTGCTCAAACGCCTCCTAGACAGCCATTTGTACGTTAAGCCGGAAAAGTGTGAATTCCATTCCTCTCGAGTACAATTCCTGGGATTTATAGTGGAACCCGGTCGAGTCCAGATGGACCCCAAGAAGGTAGGGGCGGTAGCGGATTGGCCCACCCCCAAGTCCGTTAAGGAAGTTCAGCGTTTCCTGGGCTTCACCAACTTTTACCGCAAGTTCATCAAGAACTTCAGCTCGGTGGCAGCCCCTCTCTCAGCTGTAACCAAGGGTGGCAACACAAGGTTTCTGTGGGGAAGAGAAGCTGAGACGGCCTTCCAAGGACTCAAGCAGCGCATCCTCTCTGCTCCCATCCTGACACTACCAACGGCGGATGAACCTTTTGTGGTGGAGGTAGACGCATCAGAGGTTGGGGTTGGAGCTGTCCTGTCTCAGAGGGGTGAAGACAAGAAGCTTCATCCTTGCGCCTTCTTCTCTCACCGGCTTACCCCGGCCGAGAGGAATTACGATGTGGGGGATCGTGAACTCCTAGCGGTTAAGATGGCATTGAAGGAATGGAGACACTGGCTCGAGGGGGCTTCTCAACCGTTTCAAGTGCTTACGGACCACAAAAATCTGGAGTATATCCAGCAGGCGAAGCGGTTGAACTCCAGACAAGCTCGATGGTCTCTTTTCTTCAGCCGATTTCAGTTTATCCTCACCTATAGACCCGGGTCGAAGAATCTCAAACCGGACACCTTGTCACGAATCTACTCTCCTGCCATTCGAGAAGATACTGACATGACTGTCCTTCCGGCCGCTAAGATCGTGGCTCCGATCTCGTGGCAAGTGGAGGATACCGTGAAACAAGCTCAAGCCATCGAACCGGGCCCTGGAGGAGGTCCTGCTAATCGGTTGTTTGTTCCCAAGGCAGCAAGGTCCCAAGTCCTTCTGTGGGGGCACTCCTCTCGCCTCACCTGTCACCCGGGCGTAGGTCGCACCTTGGAGTTCATCCAGCGTAAGTTCTGGTGGCCCACCATAAAAGAAGACGTTGCCACTTTCGTCAAGGCCTGTTCCGTGTGCTGCCAGGGCAAATCTTCTCACCTCCGCCCTCAAGGACTCCTTCACCCTCTATCTATTCCCCACCGACCCTGGTCCCATATCTCGTTGGACTTTATTACTGGCCTTCCTCCGTCCCATGGTAATACTACAATCCTAGTCATCATCGACAGGTTTTCTAAGGCGGCCAGGTTTGTTCCCTTGACCAAATTACCTTCTGCCAAGGAAACAGCTGAGTTGGTGTTTTAACCATGTGTTCCGAGTCTTTGGGATTCCGCAAGATATGGTTTCCGACAGAGGTCCCCAGTTCGCCTCAAGGTTTTGGAAGGCCTTCTGCCAACTCATAGGGGCCACGGCCAGTTTATCTTCAGGGTACCATCCGGAGTCCAATGGCCAAACTGAGAGGATGAATCAGGAGCTGGAAACCACCCTCAGATGCATGGTTTCCAACAACCCGTCCACATGGTCATCATTCATTGTTTGGGCCGAGTACGCGCACAACACCTTGTGCTCCTCCTCCACTGGTATATCCCCGCATGAGTGTCAGTTTGGCTATGCGCCTCTATTGTTCCCGGACCAGGAGGCAGAAGTCAGAGTGCCTTCAGCCTCGAGGTTCATCAGACGCTGTCGGCTTACGTGGAAGAAGGCACGTCTTAATCTTCTGCGTTCCTCTCAGCAGTACCAACGACAAGCCAACAGACGTCGCCGTCCCGGTCCTACCCTGTACCCCGGCCAGAGAGTATGGCTCTCAACTAAAAATTTACCACTACGGGTGGAGTCTCGCAAGCTGTCCCAGAGGTTCATCGGTCCCTTTAAGATTGCCAGGAGAGTCAATCCCGTTACTTTTCGCCTGCACTTACCCAGATCCCTTAAGATCAATCCAACATTTCACATCTCTTTATTAAAACCTGTTGTTTTTTCTCCCCTTATCCCGGCAGGCAGACCTCCCCCTCCGCCCCGTGTCATCGGTGGCCAGTCGGCTTAAACCGTCCACCGGATACTGGATTCCCGCCGGGTGCAGCGGTCCTGGCAGTATCTGGTGGACTGGGAAGGCTACGGTCCCGAGGAGCGCTCCTGGGTTCCTGCCAAGGACATACTGGACCCTGACCTCATTCGTCAGTTCAGGACCCTCCACCCTGAGAAGGCTGGTAGGAACGTCAGGAGCCGTTCCTAGGAGGGGGATTCTGTCAGGTTTTGGCCAAGACTGTTCGGGTTTTTGGTCACTAGATGTCCCCATTGCACCTTTTTTGTACCTTTTGTTTTTCTTGCTCCAATTATTGTTTGCACCTGTAGGTCATTCCCTTGTTAGTATTTAATCCCTGTGTGTTCCTTGCTCTGTGTTTGTAAGTTAGCACCCAGCCCCACCCCAAGCCTTGTTTTATTCAGTGTTTTCTCTTGTTGGATTTTCCAGAGGTTCTCTGGTTTAGTTTTGTGTATTATTTGAGTAGTCTTTTGAGGTTTGTTTTTCCCTGCTGTTTTTTACCACTTTGTGGAGTTTCTTTAGTATTTTGGAGGATTTCCATTTTTGTGCCTTTTGGCTTGATTTTTGGACATTGTGGTTTTAGTTTCTTTGCCTGGAGATTTTGTTCTTTATTAAACCACTATCGCTAGTACTGCTGTGTCCCCCTCATCTTCTGGGTTCTGACGATTATTAGTGACTGTTTCTCGCACCGGGTCCTGACAATATGGTTGAGGCATGAAGTCGCCTACACATTAAGTCATAGCTATAGCTTAAGCATGTATGACTTCATTTCCATACATTTTCTGCCTCAGATGAGGGTAACAACATTGGTGAAAACCTTGACGAGACAAGGATTTTTTACTTTATACAGTGTTCTCTCTCTACAGTCTACAATAGCTCATTAGCCCACTCTGCAGGTCTTGAAATGTGTTGAAAAGACAAAACTGCACTCGTATTATATACTGTATAGCTCACATATGCTTCATTTAATTATATTCTTCTTCTTTAGAAACAAAGAAATGAGTGGCTGCTGAGGGCTGTTTTTCTGGGAGTAATGAGCACTGGGTTGTGTCCCAAATGGCACCCTATTCCCTATATAGTGCACTACTTTTGACCAGAGCCCTATGAGTCCTGGTCCAAAGTTAAGCACTTTAAAGGAAATGGGGTGCTATTTGGGACTGCCTTAATGGGAGAAAGGAGTGAGAGCGGTTATGGAGACCAGTTTTGCTTTAAACATCAAAGAGCTAAAAGAGCTCAAAGAGCTAGCTCAATCTGGTTCAAATACCAGCAGCAGAATGAATACAGGGTTCAGCACTGGATCAATCATTTAAAGGGCAATTATCTCATTAGCTGGTTTATTCTGTATGATTCTAACAATGTCCAATTACTTCCAGGATACATTTATTGTGTATTCAGTATTGTGATATATGGTCAGAATATGTTTTCATATGTCTATGTTTCCAAAAGTCCAAATTCAATGACCAATTATACTGTTGTAAAACTTTCATAGTCGCTGAGCTTTGAATGAAAACCGTTCACAGCATTATAAATCTGAAACATTTCTTCATGTGTTGTATAAACATGATTCCTTCCTGATAGTGGAGAGTATTTTCACATTGTCATCCTCTTTCTGATGTTTAGCTGCCTTAGTCAAACATTGTATATTAATTCTATATTGCAAATCTAATGCATACATTCATACATTCATACATTCTAGTTATTGTTGAATGAAATAATCACAATCCCTACCATTGTGTTCAGAGATGAATGAATATCTTTCTGCTGTGCATGGACAGACAAACATCCTGCCTACAGTTTCTGTCAAATGGCACCCTGTTCCCTATATAATGCACTACTGTTGACCAGAGCACTATGGACTCTGGCACCCTGTTCCCTATATAATGCACTACTGTTGACCAGAGCACTATGGACTCTGGCACCCTGTTCCCTATATAATGCACTACTGTTGACCAGAGCACTGTGGACTCTGGCACCCTGTTCCCTATATAATGCACTACTGTTGACCAGAGCACTATGGACTCTGGCACCCTGTTCCCTATATAATGCACTACTGTTGACCAGAGCACTATGGACTCTGGCACCCTGTTCCCTATATAATGCACTACTGTTGACCAGAGCACTATGGACTCTGGCACCCTGTTCCCTATATAATGCACTACTGTTGACCAGAGCACTATGGACTCTGGCACCCTGTTCCCTATATAATGCACTACTGTTGACCAGAGCACTGTGGACTCTGGCACCCTGTTCCCTATATAATGCACTACTGTTGACCAGAGCACTGTGGACTCTGGGACCCTGTTCCCTATATAATGCACTACTGTTGACCAGAGCACTATGGACTCTAGCACACTGTTCCCTATATAATGCACTACTGTTGACCAGAGCACTGTGGACTCTGGCACCCTGTTCCCTATATAATGCACTACTGTTGACCAGAGCACTATGGACTCTGGCACCCTGTTCCCTATATAATGCACTACTGTTGACCAGAGCACTATGGACTCTGGCACCCTGTTCCCTATATAATGCACTACTGTTGACCAGAGCACTATGGACTCTGGCACCCTGTTCCCTATATAATGCACTACTGTTGACCAGAGCACTGTGGACTCTGGCACCCTGTTCCCTATATAATGCACTACTGTTGACCAGAGCACTATGGACTCTGGCACCCTGTTCCCTATATAATGCACTACTGTTGACCAGAGCACTATGGACTCTGGCACCCTGTTCCCTATATAATGCACTACTGTTGACCAGAGCACTATGGACTCTGGCACCCTGTTCCCTATATAATGCACTACTGTTGACCAGAGCACTGTGGACTCTGGCACCCTGTTCCCTATATAATGCACTACTGTTGACCAGAGCACTATGGACTCTGGCACCCTGTTCCCTATATAATGCACTACTGTTGACCAGAGCACTATGGACTCTGGCACCCTGTTCCCTATATAATGCACTACTGTTTACCAGAGCACTATGGACTCTGGCACCCTGTTCCATATATAATGCACTACTGTTGACCAGAGCACTGTGGACTCTGGCACCCTGTTCCCTATATAATGCACTACTGTTGACCAGAGCACTATGGACTCTGGCACCCTGTTCCCTATATAATGCACTACTGTTGACCAGAGCACTATGGACTCTGGCACCCTGTTCCCTATATAATGCACTACTGTTGACCAGAGCACTATGGACTCTGGCACCCTGTTCCCTATATAATGCACTACTGTTGAACAGAGCACTGTGGACTCTGGCACCCTGTTCCCTATATAATGCACTACTGTTGAACAGAGCACTATGGACTCTGGCACCCTGTTCCCTATATAATGCACTACTGTTGACCAGAGCACTATGGACTCTGGCACCCTGTTCCCTATATAATGCACTACTGTTGAACAGAGCACTATGGACTCTGGCACCCTGTTCCCTATATAATGCACTACTGTTGACCAGAGCACTGTGGACTCTGGCACCCTGTTCCCTATATAATGCACTACTGTTGACCAGAGCACTATGGACTCTGGCACCCTGTTCCCTATATAATGCACTACTGTTGACCAGACCACTATGGACTCTGGCACCCTGTTCCCTATATAATGCACTACTGTTGACCAGAGCACTATGGACTCTGGCACTCTGTTCCCTATATAATGCACTACTGTTGAACAGAGCACTATGGACTCTGGCACCCTGTTCCCTATATAATGCACTACTGTTGACCAGAGCACTATGGACTCTGGCACCCTGTTCCCTATATAATGCACTACTGTTGACCAGAGCACTATGGACTCTGGCACCCTGTTCCCTATATAATGCACTACTGTTGACCAGAGCACTATGGACTCTGGCACCCTGTTCCCTATATAATGCACTACTGTTGACCAGAGCACTATGGACTCTGGCACCCTGTTCCCTATATAATGCACTACTGTTGACCAGAGCACTATGGACTCTTGCACTCTGTTCCCTATATAATGCACTACTGTTGACCAGAGCACTATGGACTCTGGCACCCTGTTCCCTATATAATGCACTACTGTTGACCAGAGCACTGTGGACTCTGGCACCCTGTTCCCTATATAATGCACTACTGTTGACCAGAGCACTATGGACTCTGGCACCCTGTTCCCTATATAATGCACTACTGTTGACCAGACCACTATGGACTCTGGCACCCTGTTCCCTATATAATGCACTACTGTTGACCAGACCACTATGGACTCTGGCACCCTGTTCCCTATATAATGCACTACTGTTGACCAGAGCACTATGGACTCTGGCACCCTGTTCCCTATATAATGCACTACTGTTGACCAGAGCACTGTGGACTCTGGCACCCTGTTCCCTATATAATGCACTACTGTTGACCAGAGCACTGTGGACTCTGGCACCCTGTTCCCTATATAATGCACTACGGTTGACCAGAGCACTGTGGACTCTGGCACCCTGTTCCCTATATAATGCACTACTGTTGACCAGAGCACTGTGGACTCTGGCACCCTGTTCCCTATATAATGCACTACTGTTGACCAGAGAACTGTGGACTCTGGCACCCTGTTACCTATATAATGCACTACTGTTGACCAGAGAACTATGGACTCTGGCACCCTGTTCCCTATATAATGCACTACTGTTGACCAGAGCACTGTGGACTCTGGCACCCTGTTCCCTATATAATGCACTACTGTTGACCAGAGCACTATGGACTCTGGCACCCTGTTCCCTATATAATGCACTACTGTTGACCAGAGCACTATGGACTCTGGCACCCTGTTCCCTATATAATGCACTACTTTTGACCAGAGCACTGTGGACTCTGGCACCCTGTTCCCTATATAGTGCACTACTGTTGACCAGAGCACTATGGACTCTGGCACCCTGTTCCCTATATAATGCACTACTGTTGACCAGAGCACTGTGGACTCTGGCACCCTGTTCCCTATATAATGCACTACTGTTGACCAGAGCACTATGGACTCTGGCACCCTGTTCCCTATATAATGCACTACTGTTGACCAGAGCACTATGGACTCTGGCACCCTGTTCCCTATATAATGCACTACTGTTGACCAGAGCACTATGTGCTCTGGCACCCTGTTCCCTATATAATGCACTACTGTTGACCAGAGCACTATGGACTCTGGCACCCTGTTCCCTATATAATGCACTACTGTTGACCAGAGCACTGTGGACTCTGCACACTGTTCCCTATATAATGCACTACTGTTGACCAGAGCACTATGGACTCTGGCACCCTGTTCCCTATATAATGCACTACTGTTGACCAGAGCACTATGGACTCTGGCACCCTGTTCCCTATATAATGCACTACTGTTGACCAGAGCACTATGGACTCTGGCACCCTGTTCCCTATATAATGCACTACTGTTGACCAGAGCACTATGGACTCTGGCACCCTGTTCCCTATATAATGCACTACTGTTGACCAGAGCACTATGGACTCTGGCACCCTGTTCCCTATATAATGCACTACTGTTGACCAGAGCACTATGGACTCTGGCACCCTGTTCCCTATATAATGCACTACTGTTGACCAGAGCACTGTGGACTCTGGCACCCTGTTCCCTATATAATGTACTACTGTTGACCAGAGCACTATGGACTCTGGCACCCTGTTCCCTATATAATGTACTACTGTTGACCAGAGCACTATGGACTCTGGCACCCTGTTCCCTATATAATGTACTACTGTTGACCAGAGCACTATGGACTCTGGCACCCTGTTCCCTATATAATGTACTACTGTTGACCAGAGCACTATGGACTCTGGCACCCTGTTCCCTATATAATGCAGTACTGTTGACCAGAGCACTATGGACTCTGGCACCCTGTTCCCTATATAATGCACTACTGTTGACCAGAGCACTGTGGACTCTGGCACCCTGTTCCCTATATAATGCACTACTGTTGACCAGAGCACTATGGACTCTGGCACCCTGTTCCCTATATAATGCACTACTGTTGACCAGAGCACTGTGGACTCTGGCACCCTGTTCCCTATATAATGCACTACTGTTGACCAGAGCACTATGGACTCTGGCACCCTGTTCCCTATATAATGCACTACTGTTGACCAGAGCACTGTGGACTCTGGCACCCTGTTCCCTATATAATGCACTACTGTTGACCAGAGCACTATGGACTCTGGCACCCTGTTCCCTATATAATGCACTACTGTTGACCAGAGCACTGTGGACTCTGGCACCCTGTTCCCTATATAATGCACTACTGTTGACCAGAGCACTATGGACTCTGGCACCCTGTTCCCTATATAATGCACTACTGTTGACCAGAGCACTATGGACTCTGGCACCCTGTTCCCTATATAATGCACTACTGTTGACCAGAGCACTATGGACTCTGGCACCCTGTTCCCTATATAATGCACTACTGTTGACCAGAGCACTGTGGACTCTGGCACCCTGTTCCCTATATAATGCACTACTGTTGACCAGAGCACTATGGACTCTGGCACCCTTTTCCCTATATAATGCACTACTGTTGACCAGAGCACTGTGGACTCTGGCACCCTGTTCCCTATATAATGCACTACTGTTGACTAGAGCACTATGGACTCTGGCACCCTGTTCCCTATATAATGCACTACTGTTGACCAGAGCACTATGGACTCTGGCACCCTGTTCCCTATATAATGCACTACTGTTGACCAGAGCACTGTGGACTCTGGCACCCTGTTCCCTATATAATGCACTACTGTTGACCAGAGCACTATGGACTCTGGCACCCTGTTCCCTATATAATGCACTACTGTTGACCAGAGCACTATGGACTCTGGCACCCTGTTCCATATATAATGCACTACTGTTGACCAGAGCACTGTGGACTCTGGCACCCTGTTCCCTATATAATGCACTACTGTTGACCAGAGCACTATGGACTCTGGCACCCTGTTCCCTATATAATGCACTACTGTTGACCAGAGCACTATGGACTCTGGCACCCTGTTCCCTATATAATGCACTACTGTTGACCAGAGCACTATGGACTCTGGCACCCTGTTCCCTATATAATGCACTACTGTTGAACAGAGCACTGTGGACTCTGGCACCCTGTTCCCTATATAATGCACTACTGTTGAACAGAGCACTATGGACTCTGGCACCCTGTTCCCTATATAATGCACTACTGTTGACCAGAGCACTATGGACTCTGGCACCCTGTTCCCTATATAATGCACTACTGTTGAACAGAGCACTATGGACTCTGGCACCCTGTTCCCTATATAATGCACTACTGTTGACCAGAGCACTGTGGACTCTGGCACCCTGTTCCCTATATAATGCACTACTGTTGACCAGAGCACTATGGACTCTGGCACCCTGTTCCCTATATAATGCACTACTGTTGACCAGACCACTATGGACTCTGGCACCCTGTTCCCTATATAATGTACTACTGTTGACCAGAGCACTATGGACTCTGGCACCCTGTTCCCTATATAATGCACTACTGTTGACCAGAGCACTGTGGACTCTGGCACCCTGTTCCCTATATAATGCACTACTGTTGACCAGAGCACTATGGACTCTGGCACCCTGTTCCCTATATAATGCACTACTGTTGACCAGACCACTATGGACTCTGGCACCCTGTTCCCTATATAATGTACTACTGTTGACCAGAGCACTATGGACTCTGGCACCCTGTTCCCTATATAATGCACTACTGTTGACCAGAGCACTGTGGACTCTGGCACCCTGTTCCCTATATAATGCACTACTGTTGACCAGAGCACTATGGACTCTGGCACCCTGTTCCCTATATAATGCACTACTGTTGACCAGAGCACTGTGGACTCTGGCACCCTGTTCCCTATATAATGCACTACTGTTGACCAGAGCACTATGGACTCTGGCACCCTGTTCCCTATATAATGCACTACTGTTGACCAGAGCACTGTGGACTCTGGCACCCTGTTCCCTATATAATGCACTACTGTTGACCAGAGCACTATGGACTCTGGCACCCTGTTCCCTATATAATGCACTACTGTTGACCAGAGCACTGTGGACTCTGGCACCCTGTTCCCTATATAATGCACCACTGTTGACCAGAGCACTATGGACTCTGGCACCCTGTTCCCTATATAATGCACTACTGTTGACCAGAGCACTATGGACTCTGGCACCCTGTTCCCTATATAATGCACTACTGTTGACCAGAGCACTATGGACTCTGGCACCCTGTTCCCTATATAATGCACTACTGTTGACCAGAGCACTGTGGACTCTGGCACCCTGTTCCCTATATAATGCACTACTGTTGACCAGAGCACTATGGACTCTGGCACCCTGTTCCCTATATAATGCACTACTGTTGACCAGAGCACTATGGACTCTGGCACCCTGTTCCCTATATAATGCACTACTGTTGACCAGAGCACTATGGACTCTGGCACCCTGTTCCCTATATAATGCACTACTGTTGACCAGAGCACTGTGGACTCTGGCACCCTGTTCCCTATATAATGCACTACTGTTGACCAGAGCACTATGGACTCTGGCACCCTGTTCCCTATATAATGCACTACTGTTGACCAGAGCACTATGGACTCTGGCACCCTGTTCCCTATATAATGCACTACTGTTTACCAGAGCACTATGGACTCTGGCACCCTGTTCCATATATAATGCACTACTGTTGACCAGAGCACTGTGGACTCTGGCACCCTGTTCCCTATATAATGCACTACTGTTGACCAGAGCACTATGGACTCTGGCACCCTGTTCCCTATATAATGCACTACTGTTGACCAGAGCACTATGGACTCTGGCACCCTGTTCCCTATATAATGCACTACTGTTGACCAGAGCACTATGGACTCTGGCACCCTGTTCCCTATATAATGCACTACTGTTGAACAGAGCACTGTGGACTCTGGCACCCTGTTCCCTATATAATGCACTACTGTTGAACAGAGCACTATGGACTCTGGCACCCTGTTCCCTATATAATGCACTACTGTTGACCAGAGCACTATGGACTCTGGCACCCTGTTCCCTATATAATGCACTACTGTTGAACAGAGCACTATGGACTCTGGCACCCTGTTCCCTATATAATGCACTACTGTTGACCAGAGCACTGTGGACTCTGGCACCCTGTTCCCTATATAATGCACTACTGTTGACCAGAGCACTATGGACTCTGGCACCCTGTTCCCTATATAATGCACTACTGTTGACCAGACCACTATGGACTCTGGCACCCTGTTCCCTATATAATGCACTACTGTTGACCAGAGCACTATGGACTCTGGCACTCTGTTCCCTATATAATGCACTACTGTTGAACAGAGCACTATGGACTCTGGCACCCTGTTCCCTATATAATGCACTACTGTTGACCAGAGCACTATGGACTCTGGCACCCTGTTCCCTATATAATGCACTACTGTTGACCAGAGCACTATGGACTCTGGCACCCTGTTCCCTATATAATGCACTACTGTTGACCAGAGCACTATGGACTCTGGCACCCTGTTCCCTATATAATGCACTACTGTTGACCAGAGCACTATGGACTCTGGCACCCTGTTCCCTATATAATGCACTACTGTTGACCAGAGCACTATGGACTCTTGCACTCTGTTCCCTATATAATGCACTACTGTTGACCAGAGCACTATGGACTCTGGCACCCTGTTCCCTATATAATGCACTACTGTTGACCAGAGCACTGTGGACTCTGGCACCCTGTTCCCTATATAATGCACTACTGTTGACCAGAGCACTATGGACTCTGGCACCCTGTTCCCTATATAATGCACTACTGTTGACCAGACCACTATGGACTCTGGCACCCTGTTCCCTATATAATGCACTACTGTTGACCAGACCACTATGGACTCTGGCACCCTGTTCCCTATATAATGCACTACTGTTGACCAGAGCACTATGGACTCTGGCACCCTGTTCCCTATATAATGCACTACTGTTGACCAGAGCACTGTGGACTCTGGCACCCTGTTCCCTATATAATGCACTACTGTTGACCAGAGCACTGTGGACTCTGGCACCCTGTTCCCTATATAATGCACTACGGTTGACCAGAGCACTGTGGACTCTGGCACCCTGTTCCCTATATAATGCACTACTGTTGACCAGAGCACTGTGGACTCTGGCACCCTGTTCCCTATATAATGCACTACTGTTGACCAGAGAACTGTGGACTCTGGCACCCTGTTACCTATATAATGCACTACTGTTGACCAGAGAACTATGGACTCTGGCACCCTGTTCCCTATATAATGCACTACTGTTGACCAGAGCACTGTGGACTCTGGCACCCTGTTCCCTATATAATGCACTACTGTTGACCAGAGCACTATGGACTCTGGCACCCTGTTCCCTATATAATGCACTACTGTTGACCAGAGCACTATGGACTCTGGCACCCTGTTCCCTATATAATGCACTACTTTTGACCAGAGCACTGTGGACTCTGGCACCCTGTTCCCTATATAGTGCACTACTGTTGACCAGAGCACTATGGACTCTGGCACCCTGTTCCCTATATAATGCACTACTGTTGACCAGAGCACTGTGGACTCTGGCACCCTGTTCCCTATATAATGCACTACTGTTGACCAGAGCACTATGGACTCTGGCACCCTGTTCCCTATATAATGCACTACTGTTGACCAGAGCACTATGGACTCTGGCACCCTGTTCCCTATATAATGCACTACTGTTGACCAGAGCACTATGTGCTCTGGCACCCTGTTCCCTATATAATGCACTACTGTTGACCAGAGCACTATGGACTCTGGCACCCTGTTCCCTATATAATGCACTACTGTTGACCAGAGCACTGTGGACTCTGCACACTGTTCCCTATATAATGCACTACTGTTGACCAGAGCACTATGGACTCTGGCACCCTGTTCCCTATATAATGCACTACTGTTGACCAGAGCACTATGGACTCTGGCACCCTGTTCCCTATATAATGCACTACTGTTGACCAGAGCACTATGGACTCTGGCACCCTGTTCCCTATATAATGCACTACTGTTGACCAGAGCACTATGGACTCTGGCACCCTGTTCCCTATATAATGCACTACTGTTGACCAGAGCACTATGGACTCTGGCACCCTGTTCCCTATATAATGCACTACTGTTGACCAGAGCACTATGGACTCTGGCACCCTGTTCCCTATATAATGCACTACTGTTGACCAGAGCACTGTGGACTCTGGCACCCTGTTCCCTATATAATGTACTACTGTTGACCAGAGCACTATGGACTCTGGCACCCTGTTCCCTATATAATGTACTACTGTTGACCAGAGCACTATGGACTCTGGCACCCTGTTCCCTATATAATGTACTACTGTTGACCAGAGCACTATGGACTCTGGCACCCTGTTCCCTATATAATGTACTACTGTTGACCAGAGCACTATGGACTCTGGCACCCTGTTCCCTATATAATGCAGTACTGTTGACCAGAGCACTATGGACTCTGGCACCCTGTTCCCTATATAATGCACTACTGTTGACCAGAGCACTGTGGACTCTGGCACCCTGTTCCCTATATAATGCACTACTGTTGACCAGAGCACTATGGACTCTGGCACCCTGTTCCCTATATAATGCACTACTGTTGACCAGAGCACTGTGGACTCTGGCACCCTGTTCCCTATATAATGCACTACTGTTGACCAGAGCACTATGGACTCTGGCACCCTGTTCCCTATATAATGCACTACTGTTGACCAGAGCACTGTGGACTCTGGCACCCTGTTCCCTATATAATGCACTACTGTTGACCAGAGCACTATGGACTCTGGCACCCTGTTCCCTATATAATGCACTACTGTTGACCAGAGCACTGTGGACTCTGGCACCCTGTTCCCTATATAATGCACTACTGTTGACCAGAGCACTATGGACTCTGGCACCCTGTTCCCTATATAATGCACTACTGTTGACCAGAGCACTATGGACTCTGGCACCCTGTTCCCTATATAATGCACTACTGTTGACCAGAGCACTATGGACTCTGGCACCCTGTTCCCTATATAATGCACTACTGTTGACCAGAGCACTGTGGACTCTGGCACCCTGTTCCCTATATAATGCACTACTGTTGACCAGAGCACTATGGACTCTGGCACCCTTTTCCCTATATAATGCACTACTGTTGACCAGAGCACTGTGGACTCTGGCACCCTGTTCCCTATATAATGCACTACTGTTGACTAGAGCACTATGGACTCTGGCACCCTGTTCCCTATATAATGCACTACTGTTGACCAGAGCACTATGGACTCTGGCACCCTGTTCCCTATATAATGCACTACTGTTGACCAGAGCACTGTGGACTCTGGCACCCTGTTCCCTATATAATGCACTACTGTTGACCAGAGCACTATGGACTCTGGCACCCTGTTCCCTATATAATGCACTACTGTTGACCAGAGCACTATGGACTCTGGCACCCTGTTCCATATATAATGCACTACTGTTGACCAGAGCACTGTGGACTCTGGCACCCTGTTCCCTATATAATGCACTACTGTTGACCAGAGCACTATGGACTCTGGCACCCTGTTCCCTATATAATGCACTACTGTTGACCAGAGCACTATGGACTCTGGCACCCTGTTCCCTATATAATGCACTACTGTTGACCAGAGCACTATGGACTCTGGCACCCTGTTCCCTATATAATGCACTACTGTTGAACAGAGCACTGTGGACTCTGGCACCCTGTTCCCTATATAATGCACTACTGTTGAACAGAGCACTATGGACTCTGGCACCCTGTTCCCTATATAATGCACTACTGTTGACCAGAGCACTATGGACTCTGGCACCCTGTTCCCTATATAATGCACTACTGTTGAACAGAGCACTATGGACTCTGGCACCCTGTTCCCTATATAATGCACTACTGTTGACCAGAGCACTGTGGACTCTGGCACCCTGTTCCCTATATAATGCACTACTGTTGACCAGAGCACTATGGACTCTGGCACCCTGTTCCCTATATAATGCACTACTGTTGACCAGACCACTATGGACTCTGGCACCCTGTTCCCTATATAATGTACTACTGTTGACCAGAGCACTATGGACTCTGGCACCCTGTTCCCTATATAATGCACTACTGTTGACCAGAGCACTGTGGACTCTGGCACCCTGTTCCCTATATAATGCACTACTGTTGACCAGAGCACTATGGACTCTGGCACCCTGTTCCCTATATAATGCACTACTGTTGACCAGACCACTATGGACTCTGGCACCCTGTTCCCTATATAATGTACTACTGTTGACCAGAGCACTATGGACTCTGGCACCCTGTTCCCTATATAATGCACTACTGTTGACCAGAGCACTGTGGACTCTGGCACCCTGTTCCCTATATAATGCACTACTGTTGACCAGAGCACTATGGACTCTGGCACCCTGTTCCCTATATAATGCACTACTGTTGACCAGAGCACTGTGGACTCTGGCACCCTGTTCCCTATATAATGCACTACTGTTGACCAGAGCACTATGGACTCTGGCACCCTGTTCCCTATATAATGCACTACTGTTGACCAGAGCACTGTGGACTCTGGCACCCTGTTCCCTATATAATGCACTACTGTTGACCAGAGCACTATGGACTCTGGCACCCTGTTCCCTATATAATGCACTACTGTTGACCAGAGCACTGTGGACTCTGGCACCCTGTTCCCTATATAATGCACCACTGTTGACCAGAGCACTATGGACTCTGGCACCCTGTTCCCTATATAATGCACTACTGTTGACCAGAGCACTATGGACTCTGGCACCCTGTTCCCTATATAATGCACTACTGTTGACCAGAGCACTATGGACTCTGGCACCCTGTTCCCTATATAATGCACTACTGTTGACCAGAGCACTGTGGACTCTGGCACCCTGTTCCCTATATAATGCACTACTGTTGACCAGAGCACTATGGACTCTGGCACCCTGTTCCCTATATAATGCACTACTGTTGACCAGAGCACTGTGGACTCTGGCACCCTGTTCCCTATATAATGCACTACTGTTGACTAGAGCACTATGGACTCTGGCACCCTGTTCCCTATATAATGCACTACTGTTGACCAGAGCACTATGGACTCTGGCACCCTGTTCCCTATATAATGCACTACTGTTGACCAGAGCACTGTGGACTCTGGCACCCTGTTCCCTATATAATGCACTACTGTTGACCAGAGCACTATGGACTCTGGCACCCTGTTCCCTATATAATGCACTACTGTTGACCAGAGCACTATGGACTCTGGCACCCTGTTCCCTATATAATGCACTACTGTTGACCAGAGCACTATGGACTCTGGCACCCTGTTCCATATATAATGCACTACTGTTGACCAGAGCACTGTGGACTCTGGCACCCTGTTCCCTATATAATGCACTACTGTTGACCAGAGCACTATGGACTCTGGCACCCTGTTCCCTATATAATGCACTACTGTTGACCAGAGCACTATGGACTCTGGCACCCTGTTCCCTATATAATGCACTACTGTTGACCAGAGCACTATGGACTCTGGCACCCTGTTCCCTATATAATGCACTACTGTTGAACAGAGCACTGTGGACTCTGGCACCCTGTTCCCTATATAATGCACTACTGTTGAACAGAGCACTATGGACTCTGGCACCCTGTTCCCTATATAATGCACTACTGTTGACCAGAGCACTATGGACTCTGGCACCCTGTTCCCTATATAATGCACTACTGTTGAACAGAGCACTATGGACTCTGGCACCCTGTTCCCTATATAATGCACTACTGTTGACCAGAGCACTGTGGACTCTGGCACCCTGTTCCCTATATAATGCACTACTGTTGACCAGAGCACTATGGACTCTGGCACCCTGTTCCCTATATAATGCACTACTGTTGACCAGACCACTATGGACTCTGGCACCCTGTTCCCTATATAATGCACTACTGTTGACCAGAGCACTATGGACTCTGGCACTCTGTTCCCTATATAATGCACTACTGTTGAACAGAGCACTATGGACTCTGGCACCCTGTTCCCTATATAATGCACTACTGTTGACCAGAGCACTATGGACTCTGGCACCCTGTTCCCTATATAATGCACTACTGTTGACCAGAGCACTATGGACTCTGGCACCCTGTTCCCTATATAATGCACTACTGTTGACCAGAGCACTATGGACTCTGGCACCCTGTTCCCTATATAATGCACTACTGTTGACCAGAGCACTATGGACTCTGGCACCCTGTTCCCTATATAATGCACTACTGTTGACCAGAGCACTATGGACTCTGGCACTCTGTTCCCTATATAATGCACTACTGTTGACCAGAGCACTATGGACTCTGGCACCCTGTTCCCTATATAATGCACTACTGTTGACCAGAGCACTGTGGACTCTGGCACCCTGTTCCCTATATAATGCACTACTGTTGACCAGAGCACTATGGACTCTGGCACCCTGTTCCCTATATAATGCACTACTGTTGACCAGACCACTATGGACTCTGGCACCCTGTTCCCTATATAATGCACTACTGTTGACCAGACCACTATGGACTCTGGCACCCTGTTCCCTATATAATGCACTACTGTTGACCAGAGCACTATGGACTCTGGCACCCTGTTCCCTATATAATGCACTACTGTTGACCAGAGCACTATGGACTCTGGCACCCTGTTCCCTATATAATGCACTACTGTTGACCAGAGCACTGTGGACTCTGGCACCCTGTTCCCTATATAATGCACTACGGTTGACCAGAGCACTGTGGACTCTGGCACCCTGTTCCCTATATAATGCACTACTGTTGACCAGAGCACTGTGGACTCTGGCACCCTGTTCCCTATATAATGCACTACTGTTGACCAGAGCACTGTGGACTCTGGCACCCTGTTACCTATATAATGCACTACTGTTGACCAGAGAACTATGGACTCTGGCACCCTGTTCCCTATATAATGCACTACTGTTGACCAGAGCACTGTGGACTCTGGCACCCTGTTCCCTATATAATGCACTACTGTTGACCAGAGCACTATGGACTCTGGCACCCTGTTCCCTATATAATGCACTACTGTTGACCAGAGCACTATGGACTCTGGCACCCTGTTCCCTATATAATGCACTACTTTTGACCAGAGCACTGTGGACTCTGGCACCCTGTTCCCTATATAGTGCACTACTGTTGACCAGAGCACTATGGACTCTGGCACCCTGTTCCCTATATAATGCACTACTGTTGACCAGAGCACTATGGACTCTGGCACCCTGTTCCCTATATAATGCACTACTGTTGACCAGAGCACTATGGACTCTGGCACCCTGTTCCCTATATAATGCACTACTGTTGACCAGAGCTCTGGCACCCTGTTCCCTATATAATGCACTACTGTTGACCAGAGCACTATGGACTCTGGCACCCTGTTCCCTATATAATGCACTACTGTTGACCAGAGCACTGTGGACTCTGCACACTGTTCCCTATATAATGCACTACTGTTGACCAGAGCACTATGGACTCTGGCACCCTGTTCCCTATATAATGCACTACTGTTGACCAGAGCACTATGGACTCTGGCACCCTGTTCCCTATATAATGCACTACTGTTGACCAGAGCACTATGGACTCTGGCACCCTGTTCCCTATATAATGCACTACTGTTGACCAGAGCACTATGGACTCTGGCACCCTGTTCCCTATATAATGCACTACTGTTGACCAGAGCACTATGGACTCTGGCACCCTGTTCCCTATATAATGCACTACTGTTGACCAGAGCACTATGGACTCTGGCACCCTGTTCCCTATATAATGCACTACTGTTGACCAGAGCACTGTGGACTCTGGCACCCTGTTCCCTATATAATGTACTACTGTTGACCAGAGCACTATGGACTCTGGCACCCTGTTCCCTATATAATGTACTACTGTTGACCAGAGCACTATGGACTCTGGCACCCTGTTCCCTATATAATGTACTACTGTTGACCAGAGCACTATGGACTCTGGCACCCTGTTCCCTATATAATGTACTACTGTTGACCAGAGCACTATGGACTCTGGCACCCTGTTCCCTATATAATGCACTACTGTTGACCAGAGCACTATGGACTCTGGCACCCTGTTCCCTATATAATGCAGTACTGTTGACCAGAGCACTATGGACTCTGGCACCCTGTTCCCTATATAATGCACTACTGTTGACCAGAGCACTATGGACTCTGGCACCCTGTTCCCTATATAATGCACTACTGTTGACCAGAGCACTATGGACTCTGGCACCCTGTTCCCTATATAATGCACTACTGTTGACCAGAGCACTGTGGACTCTGGCACCCTGTTCCCTATATAATGCACTACTGTTGACCAGAGCACTATGGACTCTGGCACCCTGTTCCCTATATAATGCACTACTGTTGACCAGAGCACTGTGGACTCTGGCACCCTGTTCCCTATATAATGCACTACTGTTGACCAGAGCACTATGGACTCTGGCACCCTGTTCCCTATATAATGCACTACTGTTGACCAGAGCACTGTGGACTCTGGCACCCTGTTCCCTATATAATGCACTACTGTTGACCAGAGCACTATGGACTCTGGCACCCTGTTCCCTATATAATGCACTACTGTTGACCAGAGCACTATGGACTCTGGCACCCTGTTCCCTATATAATGCACTACTGTTGACCAGAGCACTATGGACTCTGGCACCCTGTTCCCTATATAATGCACTACTGTTGACCAGAGCACTGTGGACTCTGCACACTGTTCCCTATATAATGCACTACTGTTGACCAGAGCACTATGGACTCTGGCACCCTGTTCCCTATATAATGCACTACTGTTGACCAGAGCACTATGGACTCTGGCACCCTGTTCCCTATATAATGCACTACTGTTGACCAGAGCACTATGGACTCTGGCACCCTGTTCCCTATATAATGCACTACTGTTGACCAGAGCACTATGGACTCTGGCACCCTGTTCCCTATATAATGCACTACTGTTGACCAGAGCACTATGGACTCTGGCACCCTGTTCCCTATATAATGCACTACTGTTGACCAGAGCACTATGGACTCTGGCACCCTGTTCCCTATATAATGCACTACTGTTGACCAGAGCACTGTGGACTCTGGCACCCTGTTCCCTATATAATGTACTACTGTTGACCAGAGCACTATGGACTCTGGCACCCTGTTCCCTATATAATGTACTACTGTTGACCAGAGCACTATGGACTCTGGCACCCTGTTCCCTATATAATGTACTACTGTTGACCAGAGCACTATGGACTCTGGCACCCTGTTCCCTATATAATGTACTACTGTTGACCAGAGCACTATGGACTCTGGCACCCTGTTCCCTATATAATGCACTACTGTTGACCAGAGCACTATGGACTCTGGCACCCTGTTCCCTATATAATGCAGTACTGTTGACCAGAGCACTATGGACTCTGGCACCCTGTTCCCTATATAATGCACTACTGTTGACCAGAGCACTATGGACTCTGGCACCCTGTTCCCTATATAATGCACTACTGTTGACCAGAGCACTATGGACTCTGGCACCCTGTTCCCTATATAATGCACTACTGTTGACCAGAGCACTGTGGACTCTGGCACCCTGTTCCCTATATAATGCACTACTGTTGACCAGAGCACTATGGACTCTGGCACCCTGTTCCCTATATAATGCACTACTGTTGACCAGAGCACTGTGGACTCTGGCACCCTGTTCCCTATATAATGCACTACTGTTGACCAGAGCACTGTGGACTCTGGCACCCTGTTCCCTATATAATGCACTACTGTTGACCAGAGCACTGTGGACTCTGGCACCCTGTTCCCTATATAATGCACTACTGTTGACCAGAGCACTATGGACTCTGGCACCCTGTTCCCTATATAATGCACTACTGTTGACCAGAGCACTATGGACTCTGGCACCCTGTTCCCTATATAATGCACTACTGTTGACCAGAGCACTATGGACTCTGGCACCCTCTTCCCTATATAATGCACTACTGTTGACCAGAGCACTGTGGACTCTGGCACCCTGTTCCCTATATAATGCACTACTGTTGACCAGAGCACTATGGACTCTGGCACCCTGTTCCCTATATAATGCACTACTGTTGACCAGAGCACTGTGGACTCTGGCACCCTGTTCCCTATATAATGCACTACTGTTGACCAGAGCACTATGGACTCTGGCACCCTGTTCCCTATATAATGCACTACTGTTGACCAGAGCACTATGGACTCTGGCACCCTGTTCCCTATATAATGCACTACTGTTGACCAGAGCACTATGGACTCTGGCACCCTGTTCCCTATATAATGCACTACTGTTGACCAGAGCACTATGGACTCTGGCACCCTGTTCCCTATATAATGCACTACTGTTGACCAGAGCACTATGGACTCTGGCACCCTGTTCCCTATATAATGCACTACTGTTGACCAGAGCACTGTGGACTCTGGCACCCTGTTCCCTATATAATGCACTACTGTTGACCAGAGCACTATGGACTCTGGCACCCTGTTCCCTATATAATGCACTACTGTTGACCAGAGCACTATGGACTCTGGCACCCTGTTCCCTATATAATGCACTACTGTTGACCAGAGCACTATGGACTCTGGCACCCTGTTCCCTATATAATGCACTACTGTTGACCAGAGCACTGTGGACTCTGGCACCCTGTTCCCTATATAATGCACTACTGTTGACCAGAGCACTGTGGACTCTGGCACCCTGTTCCCTATATAATGCACTACTGTTGACCAGAGCACTATGGACTCTGGCACCCTGTTCCCTATATAATGCACTACTGTTGACCAGAGCACTATGAACTCTGGCACCCTGTTCCCTATATAATGTACTACTGTTGACCAGAGCACTATGGACTCTGGCACCCTGTTCCCTATATAATGCACTACTGTTGACCAGAGCACTATGGACTCTGGCACCCTGTTCCCTATATAATGCACTACTGTTGACCAGAGCACTATGGACTCTGGCACCCTGTTCCCTATATAATGCACTACTGCTGACCAGAGCACTATGGACTCTGGCACCCTGTTCCCTATATAATGCACTACTGTTGACCAGAGCACTGTGGACTCTGGCACCCTGTTCCCTGTATAATGCACTACTGTTGACCAGAGCACTATGGACTCTGGCACCCTGTTCCCTATATAAGGCACTACTGTTGACCAGAGCACTATGGACTCTGGCACCCTGTTCCCTATATAATGCACTACTGTTGAACAGAGCACTATGGACTCTGGCACCCTGTTCCCTATATAATGTACCAATTTGTAAGTCGCTCTGGATAAGAGCGTCTGCTAAATGACTTAAATGTAAATATAAATGTACTACTGTTGACCATAAGCAGTGGTGTAAAGTACTTAAGTACAAATACTTTAAAGTACTACTTAAGTCATTTTTGGGGGTATCTGTACTTTTACTTCACCACATTCGAAAAGAAAATAATGTACTTTTTACTCTGTACATTTTACCTGACGCCCAAAAGTACTCCTTACATTTTGAATTCTTAGCAGGACAGGAAAATTGTCTAATTCACGCAAACATCCCTGGTCATCCCTACTGCCTCTGATCTGGCGGACTCACTAAACACATGCATCTTTTGTAAATGATGTCTGAGTGTTGGAGTGTGTCCCTGGCTATCTGTAAATGATGTCTGAGTGTTGGAGTGTGCCCCTGGCTATCTGTAAATGATGTCTGAGTGTTGGAGTGTGTCCCTGGCTATCTGTAAATGATGTCTGAGTGTTGGAGTGTGCCCCTGACTATCTGTAAATGATATCTGAGTGTTGGAGTGTGCCCCTGACTATCTGTAAATGATGTCTGAGTGTTGGAGTGTGTCCCTGGCTATCTGTAAATGATGTCTGAGTGTTGGAGTGTGCCCCTGACTATCTGTAAATGATGTCTGAGTGTTGGAGTGTGCCCCTGACTATCTGTAAATGATGTCTGAGTGTTGGAGTGTGCCCCTGACTATCTGTAAATGATGTCTGAGTATTGGAGTGTGCCCCTGACTATCCGTACATTTTAAAAACAAAAAAATGGTGCCGTCTGTTTTGCTTAAAAGAAGGAATTTGAAATTATTTATACTTCTACATTTACTTTTGATACTTAAGTATATTTAGAACCAATTAATGTTAGACTTTTACTCAGGTAGTATTTTACTGGGTGACTTTTACTTTTACTTGAGTAACTTTCTATTAAGGTATCTATACTTTTACTCAAGTATCACAATTGGAACTTTTTCCACCACTGGGAATAGGGTTCCATTTGAGACATGGACTCAGAGTTGTAACGGCAAGATGGTTAACAGCAGAATGAATGAGGAAGAGAACAGCCTCAGATTAAATCATGATGCACATCTACATCATTCACCCAGCACTGAGATTCACATGTCTCCAGCAGTCCTCAAGACAATTTAAATACTATCTCCAGATTTTACTATTTTGGCTGACTGTATGCTTGTAGTAGTTATTTTGCCCAGGCTATTTGTGACTTGCCTGACTACTCATTCACATTGCTCCGGTCAAACGCCAGGCTCACTATCGTTTCTTCTCCAAGATGAAAGTATGCAGTGATCGACAGAGCAGCGTAACTAAATTCAGGATGAGTCGTCAGGCAAATATGTGAGTACTGCATGGGTTAATTCTTACGGGTTAGCTCATTTATACTTTGATGATACACAATTTTCTACCGCTCACTTTCCACCTGGAGTAATGATCTTGTTCAGTTCACAAGGTTCAAACCAACGGCTTAGTGGTCATGTGGTCATGAGCCCATGTGGTCATCTGAAGAAATGTATCGTCACTGTTTTCTCTTGACGTCAACAATCAGTCCTCATCTAGGACAATCATCCTGGGGCTGATGCAGGTCCTGCGTGGCTCAGTTGGTAGAGCATGGTGCTTGTAATGTCAGGACCGTGGGTTTGATTCCTACTGGAGCCACCCAGAAGAAAATTTATCTACGCACTACTGTAAGTGACTTTGGAATAAAAGTGCCTGCTAAATGTAATATATGATGCAGGTCTAAAGAGAGTTGAGACTGTACTTCAGTGTTTCTGCTCTGACTGATCCCATCAACTCCACCAGTGGTAGGGAACAGAGGTGGAGATTTCACACTGCGGGGGTCTGACACATGTCAACCATTCCCACAGAAATGAGTTTAGATGTGCAACGGTCAGGTTAGGATGAAATTGGCTCCTTATTAATAACTACAGTATTATAGTATTACACTGATTTGAACGATAAGGCAACATTAAAGAGGGTGAATATATCCAAGTGTTTCCCTAACTTTTTTCCGTTAATCCTACCTAATTAATTTAACATATTCTTGTGATCAAACTGATGATAGTTTGGTGACAGTTTGAACCAATATAGACTATCTATAGGGGACTATCCAAATAACGTGGGGCCAAAACCCAGCCTTTAGCCATGAGGGGTTCGGCCACAAGTCGCAGCCCCCAGTTATGAAATGCTCATTACTCAATGACAGATTGACCTGAAAGAAGAACCCAGACCTAGCTCTAAAATAGTTAGGGTTTGGAAGTTGAAAGGCCACTTAAAGGGACTCCATGAACGCCTAGTTTAGTTATTTTTCTCTGGGAGGATTTCAACCAATAAGACCCTTGACCCTTAGCATCCACACCATACCACTCTCCTGTCAGTCATACAGTAGCTCTGCCCCTCCAGTGGCACTCACCATTTTCCTCTGCTTGCTGAGGCAGAAAGTACAGATGTGTTTGGGCTGGTTCTCTGAGCCCCGGCCGGGCGAGGGGCTGAGACTGTGGAGGGTGTGGTGGTGGAATGGGGGTGTGGAGGTGTGGCACGGCTGCCCATCCCCACACGCCTCGCCCACCAGCAGCACATTACCCAGGTGGGAGATGTAGCTGGACGCCAGCCGCAGAGTCTCGATCTTGGACAGCTTCCTGTCGGCTGGCTCGGTGGGGATGAGGGTCCTCAGGGCAGTGAAGGCCGTGTTCACACTGTTGGTGCGGTCCCTCTCTCGAGCGTTTGCCACGTTCCGCTGCCGCACCTCCACCACCGGGGCCCCTGCCACCATCGGGGGACCCGCCAGCCTCCCGGCAACTCCGCAGAACTTCCTCTTCCTGCTTCCCACCTTGATCTGAAACCCGTTGGAGCCGCCATTGAGACGGAAGGAGGACTTCTGGGAGTCGGAGCCCGAGCTCTCGCTGCCGCCGTTCTCCTCCTCGTCCTCTGACATCATGCTTATGTCGGAGAAAAGGAAGCGGCTTGGGGGAGCCGTACGCACCATTGTAAAAGACATCAGTCCAGATCTACAAGACAGGTGGGTGACTCCTCTCTCATATAGAGACCTGTAGAAAGACCAGATCCCCCCCAGTACTGTAGATCCTCTACTTAATCCTTGAACATGAGGACAAAAGAGATCAAGACACTCAGATTAAATCACTCTTTGATATCTCTCTCTTTCTCTGCTTCTCTCACCTCTCTCTCTCTCTTTCTCTCTCTCCCCTTCTCTCTTCCTCTTTCTCTCTCTGTCTCACTCTCTCTCTTTCTGTCTGTCTCTCTCTCTCAAGGTGGACCCCTCCTTCACTCCTGGCTGGCTGTTATATTGTGAGCGTCTCCCTCTGCCTCTACACAGATACACGTGTGATTTCTGTCTGAGTGTCTCCGTATGGCTGTCCTTTATAGGCGGTGGGAGGGCCTGCTACTCTGCTCTACTCCCCCCTCTGCTCTATGTAGGCGGTGGGAGGGCCTGCTGCTCTGCTCTATAGAAATCTCAGAGATAGAGTTAGACTCTCTCAGTGTCTGGGCTGGACTGGGAAGATGAAAACAAATACATGTGATAGACAGTCACTGAACGCCGGATGGCAAGGTCCACTACTTTATGGTCCCTCTCTCTCTCTCTCTCTCTCTCTCTCTCTCTCTCTCTCTCTCTCTCTCTCTCTCTCTCTCTCTCTCTCTCTCTCTCTCGGCATGTGAAAAATATGTTTACATTGCCAAAGCAAGGGAAATAAATAATAAACAAAAGTGAAATAAACAATAAAAAATTAACAGTAAACATCACACTCACAAAAGTTCCAAAAGAATAAAGACATTTCAAATGTAATTTGGCATATATATACCGTGTTGTAACCATGTGCAAATAATGAAAGTACAAAAGGGAAAATAAATGAATATAGGTTGTATTTACAATGGTGTTTGTTCTTCACTGGTATCCCTTTTCTTCTCTCTCTCTCTTCTCTCCTTCTCCTCCACTTCACCATCTACACAGAGGCCTATTGATTTCATGTCAACTGTTTCACACCTCTCGTTCTCAAACAGCACAGTTCTGGACTATTGTCTTCATCTCTCAGTGTTCTACGGTAGGAGAAAGCACTGCCTTGACTGATTTGACTAGCGTGGCACTAACGTGAGGTTAGGGCAACACGAGACGGCTGTTGAAAGGTAATATTACAAATGTATAATTTGTCAAGTTACACAATGTTTCAGTCAACCTTCATCTTTCTTATTTATTCATAATATTTATTCTGTCAAATTGACAGCGGAAAAGTAGCCAACAGTCAGCGCCATGGTTGATTAACAGGAAGTGCTAGAGGCAATAAAGTTGGGAGGAGGAAGTGGACGGACTGTAGAATACTGCATCCAGGTGGACCTGACAGAATGCCTATGCTACTATTACATAGACATGCAGTAGCAGGATTTTCCCTCCACTTTACATATCTCACAGGACCATGCGGGCAGCTCGACACAGTATTACTTTCACCGTCCTAATCAACTGCTTCAGGGGAGAAAATATTTTCTTTCTGAACAATAATTAGATATACTGCCAAATGGTCCGTTGCCAAGAAAATGTCATCAACATAGGAAATAATATACCTATTTCCATGGCAACATTTCTACATTGCAAAATATGGCCACATTTCAATTGCAAAATGACATTTTATAAATTAATTGAGTAAGTGAAAATAGGTTAAAAAAAAGTGTACAACAGACACGGCTTTCTTTTCTTGCTACATCATCAGCTGACATGTCCTTCTATGTGTTCTGTCCATTGGTAAAACATCTCAACATGAATCCATTACTTAATATCCAGTGTCACTGATGAGGGACACATCTTTAAACATGTCACTGATGAGGGACACATCTTTAAACATGTCACTGATGAGGGACACATCTTTAAACATGTCACTGATGAGGGACACATCTTTAAACATGTCACTGATGAGGGACACATCTTTAAACATGTCACTGATGAGGGACACATCTTTAAACATGTCACTGATGAGGGACACATCTTTAAACATGTCACTGATTAGGGACACATCTTTAAACATGTCACTGATGAGGGACACCTCTTTAACCCTGTCACTGATGAGGGACACATCTTTAACCCTGTCACTGATGAGGGACACATTTTTAAACCTGTCACTGATGAGGGACACATCTTTAAACATGTCACTGATGAGGGACACATCTTTAAACATGTCACTGATGAGGGACACATCTTTAAACATGTCACTGATGAGGGACACATCTTTAAACATGTCACTGATGAGGGACACATCTTTAAACATGTCACTGATGAGGGACACATCTTTAAACATGTCACTGATGAGGGACACATCTTTAAACATGTCACTGATGAGGGACACATCTTTAAACATGTCACTGATTAGGGACACATCTTTAAACATGTCACTGATGAGGGACACCTCTTTAACCCTGTCACTGATGAGGGACACATCTTTAACCCTGTCACTGATGAGGGACACATTTTTAAACGTGTCACTGATGAGGGACACATCTTTAAACGTGTCACTGATGAGGGACACATCTTTAAACATGTCACTGATTAGGGACACATACTGTATTTAACATGTCACTGATGAGGGACACATCTTTAAACATGTCACTGATGAGGGACACATCTTTAAACATGTCACTGATGAGGGACACATCTTTAAACATGTCACTGATTAGGGACACATCTTTAAACATGTCACTGATGAGGGACACATCTTTAACCCTGTCACTGATGAGGGACACATCTTTAAACGTGTCACTGATGAGGGACACATCTTTAAACATGTCACTGTTGAGGGACACATCTTTAACCCTGTCACTGATGAGGGACACATCTTTAAACGTGTCACTGATGAGGGACAATTCTTGAACCCTGTCACTGATGAGGGCCACATCTTTAAACATGTCACTGATGAGGGCCACATCTTTAACCCTGTCACTGATGAGGGCCACATCTTTAAACGTGTCACTGATGAGGGAAACATCTTTAAATGTGTCACTGATGAGGGACACATCTCGTAACATGTCACTGATGAGGGGCACATCTTTAACCCTGTCACTGATGAGGGAAGCATATTTAATGGTGTCACTGATGAGGGACACATCTTTAAACGTCTCACTGATGAGGGACACATCTTTAAACATGTCACTGATGAGGGACACATCTTTAAACATGTCACTGATGAGGGACACATCTTTAAACCTGTCACTGATGAGGGTCACATCTTTAAATGTGTCACTGATGAGGGACACATCTTTTAACGTGTCACTGATGAGGGAAGCATATTTAATGGTGTCACTGATGAGGGACACATCTTTAAATGTCTCACTGATGAGGGACACATCTTTAAACGTGTCACTGATGAGGGAAACTCCCTCCTCAGTTCCAAAATATTATTAATGACGAAAAACACCCTTCACAGCCTCCCTCCCTTCCCCTGGACTACCCAGTCTCCCTCCCTTCCCCTGGACAACCCAGTCTCCCTCCCTTCCCCTGGACTACCCAGTCTCCCTTCCTTCCCCTGGACTACCCAGTCTCCCTCCCTTCCCCTGGACTACCCAGTCTCCCTCCCTTCCCCTGGACTACCCAGTCTCCCTTCCTTCCCCTGGACTACCCAGTCTCCCTCCCTTCCCCTGGACTACCCAGTCTCCCTCCCTTCCCCTGGACTACCCAGTCTCCCTCCCTTCCCCTGGACTACCCAGTCTCCCTCCCTTCCCCTGGACTACCCAGTCTCCCTTCCTTCCCCTGGACTACCCAGCCTCCCTCCCTTCCCCTGGACTACCCAGTCTCCCTCCCTTCCCCTGGACTACCCAGTCTCCCTCCCTTCCCCTGGACTACCCAGTCTCCCTTCCTCTGGACTACCCAGTCTCCCTTCCTTCCCCTGGACTACCCAGTCTCCCTCCCTTCCCCTGGACTACCCAGTCTCCCTCCCTTCCCCTGGACTACCCAGTCTCCCTCCCTTCCCCTGGACTACCCAGTCTCCCTCCCTTCCCCTGGACTACCCAGTCTCCCTCCCTTCCCCTGGACTACCCAGTCTCCCTCCCTTCCCCTGGACTACCCAGTCTCCCTCCCTTCCCTTGGACTACCCAGTCTCCCTCCCTTCCCCTGGACTACCCAGTCTCCCTCCCTTCCCCTGGACTACCCAGTCTCCCTCCCTTCCCCTGGACTACCCAGTCTCCCTCCCTTCCCTTGGACTACCCAGTCTCCCTCCCTTCCCCTGGACTACCCAGTCTCCCTCCCTTCCCTTGGACTACCCAGTCTCCCTTCCCCTGGACTACCCACTCTGCCTCCCTTCCACCCTCAGTCCCAATCCTGCTGAACTCTTCTAGCATGGGTCAGGGACCTGTCAAAATTCAGAAACGGTTCTGGGAGCAGTACCGCAGACGGCTCGATTGGGCCATTAAGGCGTCTGTCTGCTGTCCGGAGTGATGAGTGACGTGTGTGTGTGTGTGTGTGTGTGTGTGTGTGTGTGTGTGTGTGTGTGTGTGTGTGTGTGTGTGTGTGTGTGTGTGTGTGTGTGTGTGTGTCTGGAAGCTAGGATGTTGCTGGGGACAGTCCAGGAGCCCGGTCTGCCACACTCCACTCAACCGGTCTTGAAGTGATGCAGGCTCAACAGCTGAGAGAGAGAAAGAGAGAAAGAGAAAGAGAAAGAGAAAGAGAGAAAGAGAGAGAGATAAAGAAAGAAAGAAAGAGAGAGAGAAAGAGAGATAAAGAAAGAGAGAGAGATAGATAAAAAGAGAGATAAAGAAAGAGAGACAGAGATAAAGAAAGAGAGATAAAGGAAGAGAGAGAGAGATAAAGAAAGAGAGAGAGAGAGATAAAGAAAGAGAGATAAAAAGAAGCAGAGAGAGATAAAGAGAGAGAGATAAGAGAAAGAGAGATAAAGAAAGAGAGAGAGAGATAAAGAAAGAGAGAGAGAGATATAGAAAGAGAGATAAAGAAAGAGAGAGAGATAAAGAGAGAGAGAGATGCTTGCTTCCTGCACAACTAAGGGAGTTCACACAACTGGAAGACATCAAATTGACTTTGGCCTGTTAGTTGTTTTTACTTTCAGTTTTCCATTCATTTCCTCTTTTATGATAAAGTTTCTCACAGATACATTTTAAATATAATAAGTTCAAAAACAATATAATGAATCTATTTTTTATTTCTCAAGTTAATATCCTTCAGAATATAAAAAAGAACAAAATACTGTGTCAGTTAACTGTGTGGGCTTATTTGTATCTGGTGTGTATACAGAATATACAGTATCTCCATTTCAAGGCTGCGAAAGATCCATTACAAAAGACGTCAAGATATTTGTATGGTTTTCTCCTAACTCCTAGAGGCTGATGTAGCACACTGTAGGTGAGACAGTGCCGGAGAGAATATCATGGGCGATGTCATCACTTGTGACTCATTTCAGGAAACTAATCGTATGTCAGATGAAGTGGTGGAGTAATGATTTGGCAGCCTCACACTCTTCTCTCTCTCTTAGATGCTTACTGGTAATTGGGTATTTGTGGCCATGCCGTTTCTTCCAACATCCTTTTCTATTTTGTAATGAAGGATGAAGTCAGTCTCCCCTTTAAATTCCATGCCGTAATCTCCAACGTCTTCAGATGCCAAGGAATTCTGATCACTGGAGCTGCTGTGGAATGGAAAACTGAACTGCTGATCTGACTGGGAGGCAGCTAGGGACCTGCTTTTATTTGCCAGCCACCGCCGTTCTGACAGCACCTACTGAGAATTTAATGCATTGATTCTAAAGACGTGGCGCCAAAATCATTATCACCTCGGACGGGGAAGGGAGTTCTGACTCATATTAACTGTAGTCAATGAATAAGGCTGAGGTAGCCACTGATCAACTGTTTAGACGATATCCTCTCCCTTCTGGCTTCACTGTCAGTATTATTAGAGCTGTTTCTGGCATGGACACACAGCACTGGTTCCTCTCCCTTCCCCCAGATCATTTCTGGAAGTGAGAAAGGGGTTCTCTGTCAACTTACCTAGGTACCGATTGAATATTTACACTTTATACCACTGTAACTTCTGATCGTCGTTGTCAATCACTGTTTCCTCCCGGGTGTCACATGGTGGATGAAAGGTTCAGTCCTAGGCTTTGTATACCATGATCTCCCAGAGGACCTCAGGAGGACCTGCTGATCTGAAATAAGCCACCGTTCTACTTCAATTTGCTTTGTTCTGTTTTACTGGCCCACAGACAGCTGTGAGAAAGGCTCAGAGCGGAGGGAGGGTGAGGGCCAACTCACGGCCCCTGGCTGTGTCTCATATGGCATCCTATTCTCTATATAGTACCCTTCTTTTGACCAGAGCCCAACGGTGATAGAGTGCAATTTGGGACACGGTGTGTTTGATGTTGTGGAGTCTTGTAAAGCACCAGCTGGAGAGTGCTGTCCTGAGGGAGCCCTTCAGACAGCTTGTAAAGCCCCACTCCAGGGCCACACCACTAGAACATAGCAAGCCCCACTCCAGGGCCACACACCACTAGAACATAGCAAGCCCCACTCCAGGGCCACACCACTAGAACATAGCAAGCCCCACTCCAGGGCCACACGACTAGAACACAGCAAGCCCCACTCCAGGGCCACACACCACTAGAACACAGCAAGCCCCACTCCAGGGCCACACCACTAGAACATAGCAAGCCCCACTCCAGGGCCACACACCACTAGAACATAGCAAGCCCCACTCCAGGGCCACACACCACTAGAACATAGCAAGCCCCACTCCAGGGCCACACCACTAGAACATAGCAAGCCCCACTCCAGGGCCACACACCACTAGAACACAGCAAGCCCCATTGTAGTTCTAAGACGCTATATAAATTTAGCAACTGTGTTCAATTGCACAGAGCTACGTCGTTTTTTTAATCCTTTCTGCCCAATGAATGACCATGCATGTACACACGCACGCACGCACGCACGCACGCACGCACGCACGCACGCACGCACGCACGCACGCACGCACGCACGCACGCACGCACACACACACACACACACACACACACACACACACACACACACACACACACACACACACACACACACACACACACACACACACACACACGTATAACACATGCAAGATTTAATAGCGCATTTGTTCGGGGAAAGAGACCAGATGCCTGTGACAAGTTCAGCTTCACATCCATGGTCATGTGACAATGCTGCCTGTTGACTTGTTCAAAGCTAGATAAGGTAGGGGGGATTTTATAGAAACTAGTCACAGGTGTCAATCTGGTGTTGCAGGTATGAGGCATAATGTGTTGCAGCTTGATGTTTGAAGACTTGAGCCTAAATCGCTCATTGGTTGTCCTGTGCCCTTTCAGTTTTATGCCTTGTGTAATGAGTTTATAATGAGCTTGACTTAACTATGATCACTGTGATAGGACCGACCGACCGATCGTCTGACCTGCTCGAGCTCATAGGAAACCAAAGGCCTATTTTTGTCTGTGGCAACTCAAACATCCTGCAGGGTTATTACAGTTAGAGGGGTTTGGAATAGCAGCAACGCTTTATCAAACAGAGTTGGAAAGACCACCACATGCAATACTGTATTCCTACTGTAATGCCAATGAGGCACAAAGTATTTTAACAGACAACCTTTTTCATTTCAAAAACTGTGAATAAGCAACTTAATACTTTTTTTCATTCACATTTCCCCATTTAATTTGACATTATGCTCTTTTAAAACTTTAGGTGGTTCAACTTCAGCAAAATATACATTTCTGTGGTGTTTTAATGATTTCAGAAACATTCAAAACGTTTCCAGTGATAAAAAAGAACGTAATCATTTTCATGTTTCTACCAATATGACCCATAGGTCTTAATCTTGGACCAAAAAGTCATTGCTTAAGAATGTTATTTTCCAAATGGACACCTGGTACGATAGGCTACCATTATCAGCGGTTAGGTTGGAGATCATTTCATTTTCTCGTCTTGTGTTCATAATTGTTCTGTGTTTGTACAGTTGAAGTTTACATACACTTAGATTGGAGTCATTAAAACTTGTTTTTCAACCACTCCACAAATTTCTTGTTAACAAACTATAGTTTTGGCAAGTTGGTTAGGACATCTACTTCGTGCATGACACAAGGAATTTTTCCAACAATTGTTTACAGACAGATTATTTCATTTATAATCCACTGTATCACAATTCCAGTGGGTCAGAAGTGTACATACACTAAGTTGACTGTGCCTTTAAACAGCTTGGAAAATGCCAGAAAATGATGTCATGACTTTAGAAGCTTCTGATAGGCTAATTGACATCATTTGAGTCAATTGGAGGTGTACCTGTGGATGTATTTCAAGGCCTACCTTCAAAATCTTTGCTTGACATCATGGGAAAATCAAAAGACATCAGCCAAGACCTCAGAAAAATAATTATAGACCTCCACAAGTCTGGTTCATCCTTGGGAGCAGTTTCCAAAATGCCTGAAGGTACCATGTTCATCTGTACAAACAATAGTACGCAAGTATAAACACCATGGGACCACGCAGCCGTCATACCGCTCAGGAAGGAGAGTCTCCTAGAGATACTTTGGTGCGAAAGTGCAAATCAATCCCAGAACAACAGCAAAGGACCTTGTGAAGATGCTGGAGGAAACAGGTACAAAAGTATCTATATCCACAGAAAAACAAGTCGTATATCGACATAACCTGAAAGGCCGCTCAGTAAGGAGAAACCACTGCTCCAAAACCGCCATAAAAAAGCCAGACTATGGTTTGCAACTGAACATGGGGACAAAGATTGTACTTTTTGGAGAAATGTCCTCTGGTCTGATGAAACAAAAATAGAACTGTTTGGCCATAATGACCATCGTTATGTTTGGAGGATAAAGGGGGATGCTTGCAAGTCGAAGAACACCATCCCAACCGTGAAGCACAGGGGTGGCAGCATCATGTTGTGGGGGTGCATTGCTGCAGGAGGGACTGGTGCACTTCACAAAATAGATGGCATCACGAGGAAAGAAAATTATGTGGATATATTGAAGCAACATCTCAAGACATCAGTCAGGAAGTTAAAGCTTGGTCGCAAATGGGTCTTCCAAGTGGACAATGACCCCAAGCATACCTCCAAAGTTGTGGCAAAATGGCTTAAGGACAACAAAGTCAAGGTTTTGGAGTAGCCATCACAAAGCCCTGACCTCAATCCTATAGAAAATGTGTGGGCAGAACTGAAAAAGCATGAGCAAGCAAGGATGCCTACAAACCTGACTCAGTTACACCAGCTCTGTCAGGAGGAATGGGCCAAAATTCACCCAACTTATTGTGGGAAGCTTGTGGAAGGCTACCCGAAACATTTGACCCAAGTTAAACAATTTAAAGGCAATGCTACCAAATACTAATTGAGTGATTGTAAACTTCTGACCCACTGGGAATGTGATGAAAGAAATAAAAGCTGAAATAAATCATTCTCTCTACTATTATTCTGACATTTCACATTCTTAAAATGAAGTGGTTATCCTAACTGACCAAAGACAGGGAATTTTTACTAGGATTAAATGTCAGGAAATGTGAAAAACTGAGTTTAAATGTATTTGGCTAAGGTGTATGTAAACTTCCGACTTCAACTGTAGATATACAGTTATACAGTTTCTCACAATTCCTGACATTTAATCAGAGTAAAAATTCCCTGTCTTAGGTCAATTAGGATCACCACTTTATTTTAACAATGTGAAATGTCAGAATAATAGTAGAGAGAATTATTTATTTCAACTTTTATTTCTGTCATCACATTCCTAGGGTTTTTACACGTTTCCCTTGCTTGTTCAATGAACCATAAACAATTAATGAACATGCACCTGTGGAACGGTCGTTAAGACACTAACAGCTTACAGACGGTAGGCAATTAAGGTCACAGTTATGAAAACTTAGGACACTAAAGAGGCCTTTCTACGGACTCTGAAAAACACCTAAAGATCCCTGCTCATTGGTCCCTGCTCATCTGTGCGAACGTGCCTTAGGGATGCTGCAAGGAGGCATTAGGACTGCAGATGTGGCCGGGGCAATAAATTGCAATGTCCGTACTGTGAGACGCCTAAGGCAGGGCTACAGGGAGACAGGACGGACAGCTGATCGTCCTCGCAGTGGCAGACCACGTGTAACAACACCTGCACAGGATCGGTACATCCAAACATCACACCTGCGGGACATATGTTAGACTACATACTATCTATAGGTTACCTCCCATATGTTAGACTACATACTGTGTGTTCCTGAACAGGCTCAGAGGACTCCATCACATTGTACTGTGTTTGGAAGGCCTGTGTGTTTCTGAACAGGCTCAGAGGACTCCATCACATAGTGGCTGTGTGTGGACGGTCAGAGAACTTCCAGAACCACTACAGGTCCCAAATGGCACCCTATTCCCTATTTAGTGCACTACTTTTGACCAAGTCATGCACTATATAGGGAATGTGGTATCATTTGGCACGCAAACTAAATAAGTAGGATGAAACTGGAGGAAAAAAGTTATTAATATGTTGATATAAAAGAAACACTGGTCCACTTCACAAGGTTGCAAAAATCCGGTAACTTTCCTCAAATTCCCTGGTTTTCTAGAAAACCCAATTGTAAAATTTCCAGAATCAGGAGGGAATAGGAAATACTTTTGGAAAAGTTACCAGATTCTTTGCAACCCTAACAAAGGCTTGACTTTGTGTGATTTGACTTGAACTAGTTAATTCACAAGTTAAAGATGGAGTGCTCTCCACTTGGGCCACTTATCAAAGGCAACTATAGACTTCTGTCCAGACGACATGCTTAGTTTCATACACCGCAGCCGATTTGGACTTGACAGGATAGCCCTGTTCCAACGTCTGAAATGTGCTACTGCCACTTGTGTCTACATAGCTCATAAAGTACAACCACACATGCATGGACAATGAGACCCCTTGTGAAAAGTAAGATGTTCGTAGAGGCCTCTGCCAATAGAAACAACAGTTGAGAGAAAAACAGTAGAAGGTTCTAAAAAGACATTCTCTCCCTCCGTGGTAAATCCATCACTTCCTTGTTTCTCATGGTTTGTGTCAAAGGGCTGTTCAACAAACAATAATATGGTGATAAGGAGTTATATACTTGACCTGCTCTTTCCCCTTTGAAAAATAAGGTCAGATTAGCATGTTTTGAAACTAGTAAGCATCCAAAATGGCACCCTATTCCCTATGTAGTGTAATACTTTTGACCCGAGCCCATAGGGAAACAGGGTGCCATTTGGTTGGGAAACAGGGTGCCATTTGGTAGGGAAACAGGGTGCCATTTGGTAGGGAACAGGGTGCCATTTGGTAGGGAAACAGAGTGCCATTTGGTAGGGAACAGGGTGCCATTTGGTAGGGAACAGGGTGCCATTTGGTAGGGAACAGGGTGCCATTTGGTAGGGAACAGGGTGCCATTTGGTAGGGAAACAGGGTGCCATTTGGTAGGGAAACAGGGTGCCAATTGGTTGGGAAACAGGGTGCCATTTGGTAGGGAACAGGGTGCCATTTGGTAGGGAACAGGGTGCCATTTGGTAGGGAACATGGTGCCATTTGGTAGGGAAACAGGGTGCCATTTGGTAGGGAAACAGGGTGCCAATTGGTTGGGAAACAGGGTGCCATTTGGTAGGGAACAGGGTGCCATTTGGTAGGGAACAGGGTGCCATTTGGTAGGGAACAGGGTGCCATTTGGTAGGGAACAGGGTGCCATTTGGTAGGGAAACAGGGTGTCATTTGGTAGGGAACAGGGTGCCATTTGGTAGGGAAACAGGGTGCCATTTGGTAGGGAACAGGGTGCCATTTTGTAGGGAACAGGGTGCCATTTGGTAGGGAAACAGGGTGCCATTTGGTAGGGAACAGGGTGCCATTTGGTAGGGAAACAGGGTGCCATTTGGTAGGGAACAGGGTGCCATTTGGTAGGGAACAGGGTGCCATTTGGTAGGGAACAGGGTGCCATTTGGGACACAGCTAGTATAATCAAGTCGTTGTTAATGTGATATACTGCTTGAAGGAAGCTCAATAAGATTATGCTGCGTTCACTATGAGGGAGACCTCCAGCGACGTAAACCTATAGGTCTACAGTACGGTACATTATATACAATGGGTTTTTAAGGCACTTAATGGAGGTTCAACATAGCTTTGACAAGTTTACAGTTGAGAAATGTCATTTTCAGTCCTCTCAGACATTCAAGCAGCGTGAGCATATTTAGATATTCTATAGACAATACCACAGGTTGTAAAAATACAGATGAACCTACTTTTAAGCATGAAGCTCCATTATAACTTCCTTACCTTGACATTGGTGTCTGTGTACAAACAGGATGTGGTAGGGAGATCTCGGCTAGATGAGCGTGTTTCATCTGGGCAAGACATGGATGTGGTCACTAACTTTATATTATATGAGCTACTGACTTACTGGACCTGCTACACAAGGCTTTCACTCTGACTGAGGGCACCATTCTGGAATAATACTGTAAACTTGAACTACCGGTTCATGTTTGATTGACTGATTAAGTTTATTAGATAATTAAAAGTAGAAGGCCGCTCAAGGAGACAACATTACAAACGGAGACAACATTATAAACGTAAAAAAATATTAAGGAAAAAACACAATAAAGACTGTAGGCTTTCTAAACTACACCTTTTGAACCATTATCCAGTTGTCATGACGTCCAGGCTCTTAATCACTCACACCCCACTGTTATCATATCTCTGACAGGGATTCAAACCTGGGTCTCCTGCCCTCTACAAGTCTGTGTTAGCACGCTGAGCTAAAGCCTTTAGCTCGGGGAGCCAACAGATATCTTTTCAGGCAAGGTTACTACTCATAACATAAGAGTGGTTCCGAACCTCCGAACCTCTGTTATATTTGCACTGTTAAAGAGAGGGATCTCTCCCCTCTATCGCCATGCTCCACTCCTTCCTCTCATCTAAAATAAAATGAAAACGCTCTGATTTATTCTCCCCCAAACCTTCCTTCTCTGGTCGTCTGGCGTTCCCCACCACAGCTGTGGAGTCCCCTTGGGCCCATAAATCTGAGCCCCTAAATCCTTACCTGGACCCAGTTCAGAAAGCTCTCTCACTTCAGGAAGCTGGGGGGCGATCCGATCCCAAAGCTAGCCTTCAACCATATCGTACTGATATAAAAAAAAATATCCCCTTGTTTTTCATGCAACAGAACAGACAGAATGCCTTTCAGTCCAAAGTAGACAGAGCTGCTTAATGCATTGGTTTCGTTCTTCCTTCTCGGTGCATTATGTTATTTGTTGTTGTAGCTGATCAGGTTAATGATGGGCTGGCCCGTATGGAGCAGAAGCATCCAGGTCTTATTGCTCTCTCTCTCTCTCTCTCTCTCTCTCTCTCTCTCTCTCTCTCTCTCTCTCTCTCTCTCTCTCTCTCTCTCTCTCTCTCTCTCTCTCTCTCTCTCTCTCTCTCTCTCTCTCTCTCTCTCTCTCTCTCTCTCTCTCTCTCTCTCTCTCTCTCTCTCTCTCTCTCTCTCTCTCTCTCTCTCTCTCTCTCTCTCTCTCTCTCTCTCTCTCTGCCTCTCTCTCAATGTTCTGTGTGTGGAGGAGCTGGATGGGAGGGAGGGGTAATGACGGCCCTCTGTTTATTTGTCTGGTTTTATTGCTCAGACAGAGTATGGCAAGGACGCTGTCAGTCAAACGTTATTGCTGCTCTGCAGTGGATCATCCACAGACAGGGAAATAGCGGAAGTGGTTATGGGACTCTGCTCACCTGTTATTGAAAAGTCAGAGATTGGAAATCGGCCATGGATTTTCTATTGAATTGGATCCCCCCCAAAATAATGTTTTCTTTTTTCTTTTTTGCCGTGAATCAATCTGTGTGAAACTGCATCGTGTATACAGCAATACAAGCCCGCTCTCACATCTGGTCATCAGTTCTCACAGGATAGACTTAGTGATACCAGACCTGCTGTTATCGGAGCGCTGGGACGAGGCCTGTTGCAGTCATTCACGCTTACTTATTCTAAGTAAGTCATGACATAGGCTCCACTTCAGTGGCCGTAACAGTGGCTTGCAGAACACTTCTCAACCCTGCTGTCTCCTCATTCTCCTCCCCTTCCCTTTCATCCTTCCTCAACACTTCTCAACCCTGCTGTCTCCTCATTCTCCTCCCGTCGTCCTTCCTCAACACTTGTCAACCCTGCTGTCTCCTCATTCTCCTCCCCTGTCATCCTTCCTCAACACTTCTCAACCCTGCTGTCTCCTCATTCTCCTCCCGTCGTCCTTCCTCAACACTTCTCAACCCTGCTGTCTCCTCATTCTCCTCCCCTGTCATCCTTCCTCAACACTTCTCAACCCTGCTGTCTCCTCATTCTCCTCTCCTGTCATCCTTCCTCAACACTTCTCAACCCTGCTGTCTCCTCATTCTCCTCCCCAATCATCCTTTCTCTCTTTTTGCATCTCTGTTTCCCCTCACCATCACTCAGTACACTAACTATGGGCCCTGGTCAAAAGTAGTCCACAATATAGGGAATAGGGTGCCATAAAAGTGCCCCACCCCTCCTTTACAGTAACATATCTGTGTGTCGGGATACACCCTCCTCCTCCTTTACAGTAACATATCTGTGTTTCGGGATACACCCCCCCCCCTCCTCCTTTACAGTAACATATCTGTGTGTTGTGATACACTCAACCCTCCTCCTTTACAGTAACATATTTGTGTGTCGGGATACACCCCCCCCCCCCCCCCCTCCTCCTTTACAGTAACTTATCTGCGTGTCGGGATACACCCACCCTCCTCCTTTACAGTAACATATCTGTGTGTCGGGATACACCCCCCCTCCTCCTTTACAGTAACATATCTGTGTGTCGGGATACACCCCCCTCCTCCTTTACAGTAACATATCTGTGTGTCGGGATACACCCACCCTCCTCCTTTACAGTAACATATCTGTGTGTCGGGATACACCCCCCCTCCTCCTTTACAGTAACTTATCTGTGTGTCGGTATACACCCCCCCTCCTCCTTTACAGTAACATATCTGTGTGTCGGGATACACCCCCCCTCCTCCTTTACAGTAACATATCTGTGTGTCGGGATACACCCCCCCACCCCCCCCCCCCCTCTTCCTTTACAGTAACATATCTGTGTGTCGGGATACACCCCCCCTCCTCCTTTACCCATAGATAGACAGGCTAGAAATGTTTAAACAATTTAAATGTTTTCATTGCCCCTCCTTGTTGTTCACAACAAGGTTCCATTCCCTGTCACAGGGGACTTTATGGCTGATTTAAGTTGAACTCTTCAACCCTGTTACTTTATTTGGCATTCAATAGGCACTTACTATAGTCATTTATTTTTTAACCTCTTAAGATGGGAAAACCTGTTTATCATTTTAATAAGGTATTAAGTTGCTCGACATGACAGAATGTTAAAATTACGGGAACTAAAATATACCCAAGAGACTCATTTTGTGGAACGACCAAGCCTGGTCATCAAACATCTATTACTAAACAATGCAATAAAAAAAAATATATAAAATATAAAAAAACAAAAACAATATATTTTTTAGAATTGTATAATGAAGTAGAATCTATTTACTAGTTTTGAGCTGAAAAGACATCAAGATAATTTATTTTGCTTTGAGATATTCTGACTTATTTCAAGCCTGTTTTAAGTTAAAATAAGGAAAAATAATCTGCCAGTGCACTAAGATCATTTGTTTTGTTAAGACATTATTAAATATATTGAAATAGGATCATTTATCTTACCCCACTTGTATCAACCCTTTTTTTGGGGTTAAAATAAGCAAAATGATCTGCCAGTGTACTAAAATGATTTACATTAGATGTCAAGCCAATGCACACTGTAAAGTCCATGGAGAATAAGAGCACCCAGCTGCCCACTGCACTGAGGCTAGGAAACACTGTCAACACCGATAAATACACTATCATTGAGAATTTCAATAAGCATTTTTCTAAGGCTGGCTATGCTTTCACCTGGCTACCCCTACCCCGGTCAACAGCCCTGACCAGCCTACCGATCCTCGACTTCGGCGATGTCATTTACAAAATAGCCTCCAACACTCTACTCAACAAATTGGATGCAGTCTATCACAGTGCCATCCGTTTTGTCACCAAAGCCCCATATACTACCCACCACTGCGACCTGTACGCTCTCGTTGGCTGGCTCTCGCTTCATACTCGTCGCCAGACCCACTGGCTCCAGGTCATCTACAAGTCTCTGCTAGGTAAAGCCCCGCCTTATCTCAGCTCACTGGTCACCATAGCAGCACCCACCCGTAGCAAGCGCTCCAGCAGGTATATCTCACTGGTCACCACCAAAGCCAATTCTTCCTTTGGCCGCCTTTCCTTCCAGTTCTCTGCTGCCAATGACTGGAATGAACTGCAAAAATCACTGAAGCTGGAGACTCATATCTCCCTCACTAGCTTTAAGCACCAGCTGTCAGAGCAGCTCACAGATCACTACACCTGTACATAGCCCATCTGTAAATAGCCCACCCTGCTACCTCATCCCCATACTGTATTAATTTATCTTTCTCCTTTGCACCCCAGTATCTCTACTTGCACATTCATTTTCTGCACATCTACCATTCCAGTGTTTAATTGCTATATTGTAATTACTTTGCCACCATGGCCTATTTATTGCCTTACCTCCCTTATCCTACCTCATTTGCACATGCTGTATATAGACTTTTTTCTACTGTATTATTGACTGTATGTTTGTTTATTCCATGTGTAACTCTGTGTTGTTGTATGTGTCGAACTGCTTTGCTTTATCTTGGCCAGGTTGCAGTTGCAAATGAGAACTTGTTCTCAACTAGTCTACCTGGTTAAATAAAGGTGAAAAAAATCGAATTAAAATTCTAAGAGATATTTAGGTAAAATCAACATATTTTGCAGTGAAGGCCTACATCCAACAAGCAGCAGCCCAGGCTATATAAAGAGGACTCATTCGAACAGTTCTCTTCTGTGTCACCTGGAAGTCAAGAGGATTATGATGCATGCATAGGCTGATCGTATCACTTCAACAAGTTATAGGTTCATCAATCTAATTCAAACAGATTGAGGATAGGGTGAAATAGGGGTTATAATATTGAAGTAGTAGCCAATACTACAGTACTGTAACTGCTATTTCAGTTGGACAGACAGTTCTGTGGTGGTGCTTGCCTCACAGCTGAGCTTGGTAACAGGAGCCCGCCAAGCGCATGCCAATAATAAACTGACCACAGCAGCCTCTAGTAATGGAGGCTGGCATCCTTCATGAAAGGACAACAATGAAACAGTACATTTGTCTGTATTTTGGCATTAGACAAGCCTTCCTGAGCAGGCACATACCTGGAGTGTTGAGTAACGGTCATAAAGAAGGGTCATTTTTCTGTTCAGGAATGGGGAAGTATGAATTATGCTATTTGGAGATTAAAACAGCAATTAAGGGATTCACTATCAAAACATTATGGCATGTGGGCTCTATATATCTGTCACTAAGACGAGGGTAGACCAAACAAAACACATGAGCTCAGGGCAACAGGGCTGTAACACAGAGACTGATGTCAGGGTGGGCCACCATTGGAAGGTACATGTTATATGCTCAGATTAGCTGATTTACTAACTGGCAGGGGTCAGTGAGATGAGACTAAAAGAGAGGTGAACTCATATATCGCAAGTGTTGAGTAGACTGGAGAGAAATCAAAATTCTAGTTAGCAGCTGTTAAAATACAAAACTATTTCACCATGGTTAATAAGAGAAAGCCCACTAAGGTTGTAAAATAACATGTCATAAAAGTGTTTAAATTGTGGTCCGTGTGCTTGGTGGTGTATGCAGGGGCTGGTTGGATGGAGCCATTCTGGGATTGTAGATAAGATGACTTCTAGCCAAAGAGGGACATATTCAAATATCAGTTTGTTGAAGGCAATTATTTTATTTTTTAAGATTTCCAAATATAGTTATCAAATATGGTATACGTTGAGCAAAATCAACATCATGCTTCCAGACTACTTTGGTGAGTCTATTTTGGTGAGTCTATTTTGTTGAGTCTATTTTGTTGAGTCTACTTTGTTGAGTTCACTATTTTGGTGAGTCTATTTTGGTGAGTCTATTTTGGCGAGTTCAGTATTTTGGTGTGTCTATTTTGGAGAGTTCACAATTTTGGTGAGTTTATTTTGATGAGTTCACTATTTTGGTGAGTCTATTTTGGCGAGTTCACTATTTTGGTGAGTCTATTTTGGAGAGTTCACTATTTTGGTGAGTTCACTATTTAGCTGAGTCTATTTTGGTGAGCACTATTTTGGTGAGTCTGTTTTGGTGAGATTGTAACGGTTTTCCTCCTCCTCTTCATCCGAAGAGGAGGAGCAGGGATTGAACCAAAATGCAGCGGAGTTTGAAGACATAATGATTTATTAAATAAACAAAATAGACAGACGAAAACGAACTATACTGGATATAACTAACAAAAACAACAAACGGTGTAGACAGACCTAGACGACGAACTTACATAAAACAAGAAGAACGCACGAATAGGAAACATAGGCTACACAAATGAACGAGGAACAAACAAACCGAAAACAGTCCCGCGTGGTGAACAGACACAGACACGGAAGACAACCACCCACAAACAAACATTGTGAACAGCCTACCTAAATATGACTCTCAATCAGAGGAAACGTCAAACACCTGCCTCTAATTGAGAGCCATACCAGGCAACCCAAAACCAACATAGAAACAGACAACATAGAATGCCCACCCAAACTCACGTCCTGACCAACTAACACACAAAACTAAACAGAAAACAGGTCAGGAACGTGACAGAGATCACTATTTTGGTGAAGTTAGCCCATCACCTTGAGAGACACACCTGTGCTCTCATGCATTAGGTAATATGAGATATGTTGTTTCACCAAGCCATGCCAGTGCAAAGGTACTTTTAGCCTCTGGCTGCTTGTAATTCATTATTGGACCAACGTAGCGTCTGCTGAAAGGTTTGAACTGACTCTGACCCATCTATTTTGGGAGATTTGGCAATGAAATCAAAGTTAAACAGAGTAATACTACTACTACAGACCCTCAATGGGATTTTGGAGCAGGAGAATTGTTGAAGTTAACTTCAAGCTGTGATCCATTTGGACGTTGCGTGTAATTTATTTCTTCCCATTCATTAAGTCCTGCTCCTGCCACCTGAAATTCTAGAGATGGCTTTCAGGTTCGCAGGTTTCGACGGTTCGTTTTAAGGTTAATTCTCTTACCACCTGTGCTGAGTTGTTCTAGAGATTTACCACTGTTCACTGTCTTCATACTACAACAGTAGTTCTGGCCCTGACCAGAGCTAATTCAAATGGCAGCCTATAGTCAACTTAATAAATGATTGAAAACATTGAAATTAGTCATAATGTGTTTAGAATGCTCAATAGCTGCTTCACAGGGATTTAACAAGACAAAAGAAAGAGTTGACTATGGGTCACCCAGGATGAAGGGTATTATAGTAGTGCACTATACGGAATAGAGAGCCATTTGGGAGGCAACCCACTACAGTGTTACTGCTTCTGCTCGGTTATGTCCCTGTGTGAACAGTGTGTTATAGATGACCTACAGAGGGGATGGACATGGACATGCTACAACAACAGCCGCTACACTGAGTCTACAAAACATTAAGAACACCTACTCTTTCCATGACTTAGACTGACCATGTGAATCCAGGGGAAAGCTATGATCCCTTATTGATGTCACCCGTTAAAATGACTTAAATCAGTGTAGATGAAGGGGAGGAGACAGGTTAAAGAAGGATTTTTAAGCCTTGAGACAATTGAGATATGGATTGTGTATGTGTGCCATTCAGAAGGTGAAAGGGCAAGACAAAATATTGAAGTGCCTCTGAACGGGGTATGGTAGTAGGTGCCAGGAGCACCAATTTGTGTGTGTCAAGAACTGCAATGGTCCTCGGTTTTTCATGCTCAAAAGGAAGTCCAGCCAACTTGACACAACTGTGGGAAGCATTGGAGTCAACATGGGCCAGCATGGAACCTTGTAGAGTCCATGCCCCGTCAAATTGAGGCTGTTCTGAGGCAAAATGGGTTGCAACTCAATTTGATTTATTATTTTTTTATTTCACTTTTATTTAACCAGGTAGGCCAGTTGAGAACAAGTTCTCATTTACAACTGCGACCTGGCCAAGATAAAGCAAAGTAGTGCCACACAAACAACAACACAGAGTTACACATGGAATAAACAAACGTACAGTCAATAACACAATAGAAAAAGTCTATATACAGTGTGTGCAAATGAGGTAAGAAAAGGGAGGTAAGGCAATAAATAGGCCATGGTGGCGAAGTAATTACAATTTAGCAATTAAACACTGGAGTGATAGATGTGCAGAAGATGAATGTGCAAGTAGAGATACTGGGGTGCAAAGGAGTGTGTCCCATATGGCACCCTATTCCATAGTGCATTATTTTGGTACATAGCCTCTGCCTTCCCAGTACCAGGACTGGTTACCTTTGGGAGATGGAAAAAAAGTTACCAAAGTAAAACAATAGAGCCATTCCTCCCCCCTATTATATCATACTTTACCAAAATAAAACAATAGAGCCATTCCCCCTCTATTATATCATACTTTACCAAAATAAAACAATAGAGCCATTCCCCCTCTATTATATCATACTTTACCAAAATAAAACAATAGAGCCATTCCCCCTCTATTATATCATACTTTACCAAAATAAAACAATAGAGCCATTCCCCCTCTATTATATCATACTTTACCAAAATAAAACAATAGAGCCATTCCCCCTCTATTATATCATACTTCACCAAAATAAAACAATAGAGCCATTCCTCCCCCTCTATTATATCATACTTCGCCAAAATAAAACAATAGAGCCATTACTCCCCCCTATTATATCATAATTTACCAAAATAAAACAATAGAGCCATTCCCCCTCTATTGTATCATACCCTACTAAAATAAAACAATAGAGCCATTCCCCCTCTATTATATCATACTTCACCAAAATAAAACAATAGAGCCATTCCCCCTCTATTATATCATACTTCACCAAAATAAAACAATAGAGCGATTACTCCCCCCTATTATATCATAATTTACCAAAATAAAACAATAGAGCCATTCCTCCCCCGAAATTATATCATACTTTACCAAAATAAAACAATAGAGCCATTCCCCCTCTATTTTATCATACTTTACCAAAATAAAACAATAGAGCCATTCCTCCCCCCTATTATATCATAATTTACCAAAATAAAACAATAGAGCCATTCCTCCTCTATTGTATCATACTTTACCAAAATAAAACAATAGCGCCATTCCTCCCCCTCTATTAAATCATACTTCGCCAAAATAAAACAATAGAGCCATTACTCCCCCCTATTATATCATAATTTACCAAAATAAAACAATAGAGCCATTCCCCCTCTATTGTATCATACTTTACTAAAATAAAAAAATAGAGCCATTCCCCCTCTATTATATCATACTTTACTAAAATAAAACAATAGAGCCATTACTCCCCCCTATTATATCATAATTTACCAAAATAAAACAATAGAGCCATTCCTCCCCTCTATTGTATCATACTTTACTAAAATAAAACAATAGAGCCATTCCCCCTCTATTATATCATACTTCACCAAAATAAAACAATAGAGCCATTCCCCCTCTATTATATCATACTTCACCAAAATAAAACAATAGAGCCATTACTCCCCCCTATTATATCATAATTTACCAAAATAAAACAATAGAGCCATTCCTCCCCTATTATATCATAATTTACCAAAATAAAACAATAGAGCCATTCCCCCTCTATTGTATCATACTTTACCAAAATAAAACAATAGAGCCATTCCTCCCCCTCTATTATATCATACTTCGCCAAAATAAAACAATAGAGCCATTACTCCCCCCTATTATATCATAATTTACCAAAATAAAACAATAGAGCCATTCCCCCTCTATTGTATCATACCCTACTAAAATAAAACAATAGAGCCATTCCCCCTCTAATATATCATACTTCACCAAAATAAAACAATAGAGCCATTACTCCCCCCTATTATATCATAATTTACCAAAATAAAACAATAGAGCCATTCCTCCCCTATTATATCATAATTTACCAAAATAAAACAATAGAGCCATTCCCCCTCTATTGTATCATACTTTACCAAAATAAAACAATAGAGCCATTCCTCCCCCTCTATTATATCATACTTCGCCAAAATAAAACAATAGAGCCATTACTCCCCCCTATTATATCATAATTTACCAAAATAAAACAATAGAGCCATTCCCCCTCTATTGTATCATACCCTACTAAAATAAAACAATAGAGCCATTCCCCCTCTATTATATCATACTTCACCAAAATAAAACAATAGAGCCATTCCCCCTCTATTATATCATACTTCACCAAAATAAAACAATAGAGCGATTACTCCCCCCTATTATATCATAATTTACCAAAATAAAACAATAGAGCCATTCCTCCCCCGAAATTATATCATACTTTACCAAAATAAAACAATAGAGCCATTCCCCCTCTATTTTATCATACTTTACCAAAATAAAACAATAGAGCCATTCCTCCCCCCTATTATATCATAATTTACCAAAATAAAACAATAGAGCCATTCCTCCTCTATTGTATCATACTTTACCAAAATAAAACAATAGCGCCATTCCTCCCCCTCTATTAAATCATACTTCGCCAAAATAAAACAATAGAGCCATTACTCCCCCCTATTATATCATAATTTACCAAAATAAAACAATAGAGCCATTCCCCCTCTATTGTATCATACTTTACTAAAATAAAAAAATAGAGCCATTCCCCCTCTATTATATCATACTTTACTAAAATAAAACAATAGAGCCATTACTCCCCCCTATTATATCATAATTTACCAAAATAAAACAATAGAGCCATTCCTCCCCTCTATTGTATCATACTTTACTAAAATAAAACAATAGAGCCATTCCCCCTCTATTATATCATACTTCACCAAAATAAAACAATAGAGCCATTCCCCCTCTATTATATCATACTTCACCAAAATAAAACAATAGAGCCATTACTCCCCCCTATTATATCATAATTTACCAAAATAAAACAATAGAGCCATTCCTCCCCTATTATATCATAATTTACCAAAATAAAACAATAGAGCCATTCCCCCTCTATTGTATCATACTTTACCAAAATAAAACAATAGAGCCATTCCTTCCCCTCTATTATATCATACTTCGCCAAAATAAAACAATAGAGCCATTACTCCCCCCTATTATATCATAATTTACCAAAATAAAACAATAGAGCCATTCCCCCTCTATTGTATCATACCCTACTAAAATAAAACAATAGAGCCATTCCCCCTCTAATATATCATACTTCACCAAAATAAAACAATAGAGCCATTACTCCCCCCTATTATATCATAATTTACCAAAATAAAACAATAGAGCCATTCCCCCCCTCTATTGTATCATAATTTACCAAAATAAAACAATAGAGCTATTATATCATACTTTACTAAAACAAAACAATAGAGCCATTCCCCCTCTATTATATCATACTTCACCAAAATAAAACAATAGAGCCATTACTCCCCCCTATTATATCATAATTTACCAAAATAAAACAATAGAGCCATTCCTCCCCTCTATTGTATCATACTTTACTAAAATAAAACAATAGGGCCATTCCCCCTCTATTATATCATACTTCACCAAAATAAAACAATAGAGCCATTCCCCCTCTATTATATCATACTTCACCAAAATAAAACAATAGAGCCATTACTCCCCCCTATTATATCATAATTTACCAAAATAAAACAATAGAGCCATTCCTCCCCTCTATTGTATCATAATTTACCAAAATAAAACAATAGAGCCATTCCCCCTCTATTGTATCATACTTCACCAAAATAAAACAATAGAGCCATTCCCCCCGCTATTATATCATACTTCACCAAAATAAAACAATAGAGCCATTCCTCCCCCCTATTATATCATACTTCACCAAAATAAAACAATAGAGCCATTCCCCCTCTATTATATCATACTTCACCAAAATAAAACAATAGAGCCATTCCTCCCCTCTATTGTATCATAATTTACCAAAATAAAACAATAGAGCCATTCCCCCGTATTATATCATACTTCACCAAAATAAAACAATAGAGCCATTACTCCCCCCTATTATATCATAATTTACCAAAATAAAACAATAGAGCCATTCCTCCCCCCTATTATATCATACTTCACCAAAATAAAACAATAGAGCCATTACTCCCCCCTATTATATCATAATTTACCAAAATAAAACAATAGAGCCATATCCCCTCTATTATATCATACTTTACCAAAATAAAACAATAGAGCCATTACTCCCCCCTATTATATCATAATTTACCAAAATAAAACAATAGAGCCATTCCTCCTCTATTGTATCATACTTTACCAAAATAAAACAATAGAGCCATTCCTCCCCCTCTATTAAATCATACTTCGCCAAAATAAAACAATAGAGCCATTACTCCCCCCTATTATATCATAATTTACCAAAATAAAACAATAGAGCCATTCCCCCTCTATTGTATCATACTTTACTAAAATAAAAAAATAGAGCCATTCCCCCTCTATTATATCATACTTTACTAAAATAAAACAATAGAGCCATTACTCCCCCCTATTATATCATAATTTACCAAAATAAAACAATAGAGCCATTCCCCCGTATTATATCATACTTCACCAAAATAAAACAATAGAGCCATTACTCCCCCCTATTATATCATAATTTACCAAAATAAAACAATAGAGCCATTCCTCCCCCCTATTATATCATACTTCACCAAAATAAAACAATAGAGCCATTACTCCCCCCTATTATATCATAATTTACCAAAATAAAACAATAGAGCCATATCCCCTCTATTATATCATACTTTACCAAAATAAAACAATAGAGCCATTACTCCCCCCTATTATATCATAATTTACCAAAATAAAACAATAGAGCCAATCCTCCCCTATTATATCATAATTTACCAAAATAAAACAATAGAGCCATTCCCCCTCTATTGTATCATACTTTACCAAAATAAAACAATAGAGCCATTCCTCCCCCTCTATTATATCATACTTCGCCAAAATAAAACAATAGAGCCATTACTCCCCCCTATTATATCATAATTTACCAAAATAAAACAATAGAGCCATTCCCCCTCTATTGTATCATACCCTACTAAAATAAAACAATAGAGCCATTCCCCCTCTAATATATCATACTTCACCAAAATAAAACAATAGAGCCATTACTCCCCCCTATTATATCATAATTTACCAAAATAAAACAATAGAGCCATTCCCCCCCTCTATTGTATCATAATTTACCAAAATAAAACAATAGAGCTATTATATCATACTTTACTAAAACAAAACAATAGAGCCATTCCCCCTCTATTATATCATACTTCACCAAAATAAAACAATAGAGCCATTACTCCCCCCTATTATATCATAATTTACCAAAATAAAACAATAGAGCCATTCCTCCCCTCTATTATATCATACTTTACTAAAATAAAACAATAGGGCCATTCCCCCTCTATTATATCATACTTCACCAAAATAAAACAATAGAGCCATTCCCCCTCTATTATATCATACTTCACCAAAATAAAACAATAGAGCCATTACTCCCCCCTATTATATCATAATTTACCAAAATAAAACAATAGAGCCATTCCTCCCCTCTATTGTATCATAATTTACCAAAATAAAACAATAGAGCCATTCCCCCTCTATTGTATCATACTTCACCAAAATAAAACAATAGAGCCATTCCCCCCGCTATTATATCATACTTCACCAAAATAAAACAATAGAGCCATTCCTCCCCCCTATTATATCATACTTCACCAAAATAAAACAATAGAGCCATTCCCCCTCTATTATATCATACTTCACCAAAATAAAACAATAGAGCCATTCCTCCCCTCTATTGTATCATAATTTACCAAAATAAAACAATAGAGCCATTCCCCCGTATTATATCATACTTCACCAAAATAAAACAATAGAGCCATTACTCCCCCCTATTATATCATAATTTACCAAAATAAAACAATAGAGCCATTCCTCCCCCCTATTATATCATACTTCACCAAAATAAAACAATAGAGCCATTACTCCCCCCTATTATATCATAATTTACCAAAATAAAACAATAGAGCCATATCCCCTCTATTATATCATACTTTACCAAAATAAAACAATAGAGCCATTACTCCCCCCTATTATATCATAATTTACCAAAATAAAACAATAGAGCCATTCCTCCTCTATTGTATCATACTTTACCAAAATAAAACAATAGAGCCATTCCTCCCCCTCTATTAAATCATACTTCGCCAAAATAAAACAATAGAGCCATTACTCCCCCCTATTATATCATAATTTACCAAAATAAAACAATAGAGCCATTCCCCCTCTATTATATCATACTTTACTAAAATAAAACAATAGAGCCATTACTCCCCCCTATTATATCATAATTTACCAAAATAAAACAATAGAGCCATTCCTCCCCTCTATTGTATCATACTTTACTAAAAGAAAACAATAGAGCCATTCCCCCTCTATTATATCATACTTCACCAAAATAAAACAATAGAGCCATTCCCCCTCTATTATATCATACTTCACCAAAATAAAACAATAGAGCCATTACTCCCCCCTATTATATCATAATTTACCAAAATAAAACAATAGAGCCATTCCTCCCCTATTATATCATAATTTACCAAAATAAAACAATAGAGCCATTCCCCCTCTATTGTATCATACTTTACCAAAATAAAACAATAGAGCCATTCCTCCCCCTCTATTATATCATACTTCGCCAAAATAAAACAATAGAGCCATTACTCCCCCCTATTATATCATAATTTACCAAAATAAAACAATAGAGCCATTCCCCCTCTATTGTATCATACCCTACTAAAATAAAACAATAGAGCCATTCCCCCTCTATTATATCATACTTCACCAAAATAAAACAATAGAGCCATTACTCCCCCCTATTATATCATAATTTACCAAAATAAAACAATAGAGCCATTCCCCCCCTCTATTGTATCATAATTTACCAAAATAAAACAATAGAGCTATTGTATCATACTTTACTAAAACAAAACAATAGAGCCATTCCCCCTCTATTATATCATACTTCACCAAAATAAAACAATAGAGCCATTACTCCCCCCTATTATATCATAATTTACCAAAATAAAACAATAGAGCCATTCCTCCCCTCTATTGTATCATACTTTACTAAAATAAAACAATAGGGCCATTCCCCCTCTATTATATCATACTTCACCAAAATAAAACAATAGAGCCATTCCCCCTCTATTATATCATACTTCACCAAAATAAAACAATAGAGCCATTACTCCCCCTATTATATCATAATTTACCAAAATAAAACAATAGAGCCATTCCTCCCCTCTATTGTATCATAATTTACCAAAATAAAACAATAGAGCCATTCCCCCTCTATTGTATCATACTTCACCAAAATAAAACAATAGAGCCATTCCCCCCGCTATTATATCATACTTCACCAAAATAAAACAATAGAGCCATTCCTCCCCCCTATTATATCATACTTCACCAAAATAAAACAATAGATCCATTCCCCCTCTATTGTATCATACCCTACTAAAATAAAACAATAGAGCCATTCCCCCTCTATTATATCATACTTCACCAAAATAAAACAATAGAGCCATTACTCCCCCCTATTATATCATAATTTACCAAAATAAAACAATAGAGCCATTCCCCCCCTCTATTGTATCATAATTTACCAAAATAAAACAATAGAGCTATTGTATCATACTTTACTAAAACAAAACAATAGAGCCATTCCCCCTCTATTATATCATACTTCACCAAAATAAAACAATAGAGCCATTACTCCCCCCTATTATATCATAATTTACCAAAATAAAACAATAGAGCCATTCCTCCCCTCTATTGTATCATACTTTACTAAAATAAAACAATAGGGCCATTCCCCCTCTATTATATCATACTTCACCAAAATAAAACAATAGAGCCATTCCCCCTCTATTATATCATACTTCACCAAAATAAAACAATAGAGCCATTACTCCCCCTATTATATCATAATTTACCAAAATAAAACAATAGAGCCATTCCTCCCCTCTATTGTATCATAATTTACCAAAATAAAACAATAGAGCCATTCCCCCTCTATTGTATCATACTTCACCAAAATAAAACAATAGAGCCATTCCCCCCGCTATTATATCATACTTCACCAAAATAAAACAATAGAGCCATTCCTCCCCCCTATTATATCATACTTCACCAAAATAAAACAATAGAGCCAGTCCCCCTCTATTATATCATACTTCACCAAAATAAAACAATAGAGCCATTCCTCCCCTCTATTGTATCATAATTTACCAAAATAAAACAATAGAGCCATTCCCCCGTATTATATCATACTTCACCAAAATAAAACAATAGAGCCATTACTCCCCCCTATTATATCATAATTTACCAAAATAAAACAATAGAGCCATATCCCCTCTATTATATCATACTTTACCAAAATAAAACAATAGAGCCATTACTCCCCCCTATTATATCATAATTTACCAAAATAAAACAATAGAGCCATTCCCCCGTATTATATCATACTTCACCAAAATAAAACAATAGAGCCATTACTCCCCCCTATTATATCATAATTTACCAAAATAAAACAATAGAGCCATATCCCCTCTATTATATCATACTTTACCAAAATAAAACAATAGAGCCATTCCTCCCCTCTATTGTATCATAATTTACCAAAATAAAACAATAGAGCCATTCCCCCTCTATTGTATCATACTTCACCAAAATAAAACAATAGAGCCATTCCCCCCGCTATTATATCATACTTCACCAAAATAAAACAATAGAGCCATTCCTCCCCCCTATTATATCATACTTCACCAAAATAAAACAATAGAGCCATTCCCCCTCTATTATATCATACTTCACCAAAATAAAACAATAGAGCCATTCCTCCCCTCTATTGTATCATAATTTACCAAAATAAAACAATAGAGCCATTCCCCCGTATTATATCATACTTCACCAAAATAAAACAATAGAGCCATTACTCCCCCCTATTATATCATAATTTACCAAAATAAAACAATAGAGCCATTCCTCCCCCCTATTATATCATACTTCACCAAAATAAAACAATAGAGCCATTACTCCCCCCTATTATATCATAATTTACCAAAATAAAACAATAGAGCCATATCCCCTCTATTATATCATACTTTACCAAAATAAAACAATAGAGCCATTACTCCCCCCTATTATATCATAATTTACCAAAATAAAACAATAGAGCCATTCCTCCTCTATTGTATCATACTTTACCAAAATAAAACAATAGAGCCATTCCTCCCCCTCTATTAAATCATACTTCGCCAAAATAAAACAATAGAGCCATTACTCCCCCCTATTTTATCATAATTTACCAAAATAAAACAATAGAGCCATTCCCCCTCTATTGTATCATACTTTACTAAAATAAAAAAATAGAGCCATTCCCCCTCTATTATATCATACTTTACTAAAATAAAACAATAGAGCCATTACTCCCCCCTATTATATCATAATTTACCAAAATAAAACAATAGAGCCATTCCTCCCCTCTATTGTATCATACTTTACTAAAATAAAACAATAGAGCCATTCCCCCTCTATTATATCATACTTCACCAAAATAAAACAATAGAGCCATTCCCCCTCTATTATATCATACTTCACCAAAATAAAACAATAGAGCCATTACTCCCCCCTATTATATCATAATTTACCAAAATAAAACAATAGAGCCAATCCTCCCCTATTATATCATAATTTACCAAAATAAAACAATAGAGCCATTCCCCCTCTATTGTATCATACTTTACCAAAATAAAACAATAGAGCCATTCCTCCCCCTCTATTATATCATACTTCGCCAAAATAAAACAATAGAGCCATTACTCCCCCCTATTATATCATAATTTACCAAAATAAAACAATAGAGCCATTCCCCCTCTATTGTATCATACCCTACTAAAATAAAACAATAGAGCCATTCCCCCTCTAATATATCATACTTCACCAAAATAAAACAATAGAGCCATTACTCCCCCCTATTATATCATAATTTACCAAAATAAAACAATAGAGCCATTCCCCCCCTCTATTGTATCATAATTTACCAAAATAAAACAATAGAGCTATTATATCATACTTTACTAAAACAAAACAATAGAGCCATTCCCCCTCTATTATATCATACTTCACCAAAATAAAACAATAGAGCCATTACTCCCCCCTATTATATCATAATTTACCAAAATAAAACAATAGAGCCATTCCTCCCCTCTATTGTATCATACTTTACTAAAATAAAACAATAGGGCCATTCCCCCTCTATTATATCATACTTCACCAAAATAAAACAATAGAGCCATTCCCCCTCTATTATATCATACTTCACCAAAATAAAACAATAGAGCCATTACTCCCCCCTATTATATCATAATTTACCAAAATAAAACAATAGAGCCATTCCTCCCCTCTATTGTATCATAATTTACCAAAATAAAACAATAGAGCCATTCCCCCTCTATTGTATCATACTTCACCAAAATAAAACAATAGAGCCATTCCCCCCGCTATTATATCATACTTCACCAAAATAAAACAATAGAGCCATTCCTCCCCCCTATTATATCATACTTCACCAAAATAAAACAATAGAGCCATTCCCCCTCTATTATATCATACTTCACCAAAATAAAACAATAGAGCCATTCCTCCCCTCTATTGTATCATAATTTACCAAAATAAAACAATAGAGCCATTCCCCCGTATTATATCATACTTCACCAAAATAAAACAATAGAGCCATTCCTCCCCCCTATTATATCATACTTCACCAAAATAAAACAATAGAGCCATTCCCCCTCTATTATATCATACTTCACCAAAATAAAACAATAGAGCCATTCCTCCCCTCTATTGTATCATAATTTACCAAAATAAAACAATAGAGCCATTCCCCCGTATTATATCATACTTCACCAAAATAAAACAATAGAGCCATTACTCCCCCCTATTATATCATAATTTACCAAAATAAAACAATAGAGCCATTCCTCCCCCCTATTATATCATACTTCACCAAAATAAAACAATAGAGCCATTACTCCCCCCTATTATATCATAATTTACCAAAATAAAACAATAGAGCCATATCCCCTCTATTATATCATACTTTACCAAAATAAAACAATAGAGCCATTACTCCCCCCTATTATATCATAATTTACCAAAATAAAACAATAGAGCCATTCCTCCTCTATTGTATCATACTTTACCAAAATAAAACAATAGAGCCATTCCTCCCCCTCTATTAAATCATACTTCGCCAAAATAAAACAATAGAGCCATTACTCCCCCCTATTTTATCATAATTTACCAAAATAAAACAATAGAGCCATTCCCCCTCTATTGTATCATACTTTACTAAAATAAAAAAATAGAGCCATTCCCCCTCTATTATATCATACTTTACTAAAATAAAACAATAGAGCCATTACTCCCCCCTATTATATCATAATTTACCAAAATAAAACAATAGAGCCATTCCTCCCCTCTATTGTATCATACTTTACTAAAATAAAACAATAGAGCCATTCCCCCTCTATTATATCATACTTCACCAAAATAAAACAATAGAGCCATTCCCCCTCTATTATATCATACTTCACCAAAATAAAACAATAGAGCCATTACTCCCCCCTATTATATCATAATTTACCAAAATAAAACAATAGAGCCAATCCTCCCCTATTATATCATAATTTACCAAAATAAAACAATAGAGCCATTCCCCCTCTATTGTATCATACTTTACCAAAATAAAACAATAGAGCCATTCCTCCCCCTCTATTATATCATACTTCGCCAAAATAAAACAATAGAGCCATTACTCCCCCCTATTATATCATAATTTACCAAAATAAAACAATAGAGCCATTCCCCCTCTATTGTATCATACCCTACTAAAATAAAACAATAGAGCCATTCCCCCTCTAATATATCATACTTCACCAAAATAAAACAATAGAGCCATTACTCCCCCCTATTATATCATAATTTACCAAAATAAAACAATAGAGCCATTCCCCCCCTCTATTGTATCATAATTTACCAAAATAAAACAATAGAGCTATTATATCATACTTTACTAAAACAAAACAATAGAGCCATTCCCCCTCTATTATATCATACTTCACCAAAATAAAACAATAGAGCCATTACTCCCCCCTATTATATCATAATTTACCAAAATAAAACAATAGAGCCATTCCTCCCCTCTATTGTATCATACTTTACTAAAATAAAACAATAGGGCCATTCCCCCTCTATTATATCATACTTCACCAAAATAAAACAATAGAGCCATTCCCCCTCTATTATATCATACTTCACCAAAATAAAACAATAGAGCCATTACTCCCCCCTATTATATCATAATTTACCAAAATAAAACAATAGAGCCATTCCTCCCCTCTATTGTATCATAATTTACCAAAATAAAACAATAGAGCCATTCCCCCTCTATTGTATCATACTTCACCAAAATAAAACAATAGAGCCATTCCCCCCGCTATTATATCATACTTCACCAAAATAAAACAATAGAGCCATTCCTCCCCCCTATTATATCATACTTCACCAAAATAAAACAATAGAGCCATTCCCCCTCTATTATATCATACTTCACCAAAATAAAACAATAGAGCCATTCCTCCCCTCTATTGTATCATAATTTACCAAAATAAAACAATAGAGCCATTCCCCCGTATTATATCATACTTCACCAAAATAAAACAATAGAGCCATTACTCCCCCCTATTATATCATAATTTACCAAAATAAAACAATAGAGCCATTCCTCCCCCCTATTATATCATACTTCACCAAAATAAAACAATAGAGCCATTACTCCCCCCTATTATATCATAATTTACCAAAATAAAACAATAGAGCCATATCCCCTCTATTATATCATACTTTACCAAAATAAAACAATAGAGCCATTACTCCCCCCTATTATATCATAATTTACCAAAATAAAACAATAGAGCCATTCCTCCTCTATTGTATCATACTTTACCAAAATAAAACAATAGAGCCATTCCTCCCCCTCTATTAAATCATACTTCGCCAAAATAAAACAATAGAGCCATTACTCCCCCCTATTATATCATAATTTACCAAAATAAAACAATAGAGCCATTCCCCCTCTATTGTATCATACTTTACTAAAATAAAAAAATAGAGCCATTCCCCCTCTATTATATCATACTTTACTAAAATAAAACAATAGAGCCATTACTCCCCCCTATTATATCATAATTTACCAAAATAAAACAATAGAGCCATTCCTCCCCTCTATTGTATCATACTTTACTAAAATAAAACAATAGAGCCATTCCCCCTCTATTATATCATACTTCACCAAAATAAAACAATAGAGCCATTCCCCCTCTATTATATCATACTTCACCAAAATAAAACAATAGAGCCATTACTCCCCCCTATTATATCATAATTTACCAAAATAAAACAATAGAGCCATTCCTCCCCTATTATATCATAATTTACCAAAATAAAACAATAGAGCCATTCCCCCTCTATTGTATCATACTTTACCAAAATAAAACAATAGAGCCATTCCTCCCCCTCTATTATATCATACTTCGCCAAAATAAAACAATAGAGCCATTACTCCCCCCTATTATATCATAATTTACCAAAATAAAACAATAGAGCCATTCCCCCCCTCTATTGTATCATAATTTACCAAAATAAAACAATAGAGCTATTGTATCATACTTTACTAAAACAAAACAATAGAGCCATTCCCCCTCTATTATATCATACTTCACCAAAATAAAACAATAGAGCCATTACTCCCCCCTATTATATCATAATTTACCAAAATAAAACAATAGAGCCAATTCTCCCCTCTATTGTATCATACTTTACTAAAATAAAACAATAGGGCCATTCCCCCTCTATTATATCATACTTCACCAAAATAAAACAATAGAGCCATTCCCCCTCTATTATATCATACTTCACCAAAATAAAACAATAGAGCCATTACTCCCCCCTATTATATCATAATTTACCAAAATAAAACAATAGAGCCATTCCTCCCCTCTATTGTATCATAATTTACCAAAATAAAACAATAGAGCCATTCCCCCTCTATTGTATCATACTTCACCAAAATAAAACAATAGAGCCATTCCCCCCGCTATTATATCATACTTCACCAAAATAAAACAATAGAGCCATTCCTCCCCCCTATTATATCATACTTCACCAAAATAAAACAATAGAGCCATTCCCCCTCTATTATATCATACTTCACCAAAATAAAACAATAGAGCCATTCCTCCCCTCTATTGTATCATAATTTACCAAAATAAAACAATAGAGCCATTCCCCCGTATTATATCATACTTCACCAAAATAAAACAATAGAGCCATTACTCCCCCCTATTATATCATAATTTACCAAAATAAAACAATAGAGCCATTCCTCCCCCCTATTATATCATACTTCACCAAAATAAAACAATAGAGCCATTACTCCCCCCTATTATATCATAATTTACCAAAATAAAACAATAGAGCCATATCCCCTCTATTATATCATACTTTACCAAAATAAAACAATAGAGCCATTACTCCCCCCTATTATATCATAATTTACCAAAATAAAACAATAGAGCCATTCCTCCTCTATTGTATCATACTTTACCAAAATAAAACAATAGAGCCATTCCTCCCCCTCTATTAAATCATACTTCGCCAAAATAAAACAATAGAGCCATTACTCCCCCCTATTATATCATAATTTACCAAAATAAAACAATAGAGCCATTCCCCCTCTATTGTATCATACTTTACTAAAATAAAAAAATAGAGCCATTCCCCCTCTATTATATCATACTTTACTAAAATAAAACAATAGAGCCATTACTCCCCCCTATTATATCATAATTTACCAAAATAAAACAATAGAGCCATTCCTCCCCTCTATTGTATCATACTTTACTAAAATAAAACAATAGAGCCATTCCCCCTCTATTATATCATACTTCACCAAAATAAAACAATAGAGCCATTCCCCCTCTATTATATCATACTTCACCAAAATAAAACAATAGAGCCATTACTCCCCCCTATTATATCATAATTTACCAAAATAAAACAATAGAGCCATTCCTCCCCTATTATATCATAATTTACCAAAATAAAACAATAGAGCCATTCCCCCTCTATTGTATCATACTTTACCAAAATAAAACAATAGAGCCATTCCTCCCCCTCTATTATATCATACTTCGCCAAAATAAAACAATAGAGCCATTACTCCCCCCTATTATATCATAATTTACCAAAATAAAACAATAGAGCCATTCCCCCTCTATTGTATCATACCCTACTAAAATAAAACAATAGAGCCATTCCCCCTCTATTATATCATACTTCACCAAAATAAAACAATAGAGCCATTACTCCCCCCTATTATATCATAATTTACCAAAATAAAACAATAGAGCCATTCCCCCCCTCTATTGTATCATAATTTACCAAAATAAAACAATAGAGCTATTGTATCATACTTTACTAAAACAAAACAATAGAGCCATTCCCCCTCTATTATATCATACTTCACCAAAATAAAACAATAGAGCCATTACTCCCCCCTATTATATCATAATTTACCAAAATAAAACAATAGAGCCATTCCTCCCCTCTATTGTATCATACTTTACTAAAATAAAACAATAGGGCCATTCCCCCTCTATTATATCATACTTCACCAAAATAAAACAATAGAGCCATTCCCCCTCTATTATATCATACTTCACCAAAATAAAACAATAGAGCCATTACTCCCCCTATTATATCATAATTTACCAAAATAAAACAATAGAGCCATTCCTCCCCTCTATTGTATCATAATTTACCAAAATAAAACAATAGAGCCATTCCCCCTCTATTGTATCATACTTCACCAAAATAAAACAATAGAGCCATTCCCCCCGCTATTATATCATACTTCACCAAAATAAAACAATAGAGCCATTCCTCCCCCCTATTATATCATACTTCACCAAAATAAAACAATAGAGCCAGTCCCCCTCTATTATATCATACTTCACCAAAATAAAACAATAGAGCCATTCCTCCCCTCTATTGTATCATAATTTACCAAAATAAAACAATAGAGCCATTCCCCCGTATTATATCATACTTCACCAAAATAAAACAATAGAGCCATTACTCCCCCCTATTATATCATAATTTACCAAAATAAAACAATAGAGCCATATCCCCTCTATTATATCATACTTTACCAAAATAAAACAATAGAGCCATTACTCCCCCCTATTATATCATAATTTACCAAAATAAAACAATAGAGCCATTCCCCCTCTATTATATCATACTTCACCAAAATAAAACAATAGAGCCATTCCCCCTCTATTGTATCATACTTCACCAAAATAAAACAATAGAGCCATTCCTCCCCTCTATTGTATCATAATTTACCAAAATAAAACAATAGAGCCATTCCCCCTCTATTGTATCATACTTCACCAAAATAAAACAATAGAGCCATTCCCCCTCTATTGTATCATACTTTACCAAAATAAAACAATAGAGCCATTCCCCCTCTATTATATCATACTTCGCCAAAATAAAACAATAGAGCCATTACTCCCCCCTATTATATCATAATTTACCAAAATAAAACAATAGAGCCATTCCTCCCTCCTATTATATCATACTTCACCAAAATAAAACAATAGAGCCATTCCTCCCCCCTATTATATCATACTTCACCAAAATAAAACAATAGAGCCATTCCCCCTCTATTATATCATACTTCACCAAAATAAAACAATAGAGCCATTCCTCCCCTCTATTGTATCATAATTTACCAAAATAAAACAATAGAGCCATTCCCCCGTATTATATCATACTTCACCAAAATAAAACAATAGAGCCATTACTCCCCCCTATTATATCATAATTTACCAAAATAAAACAATAGAGCCATTCCTCCCCCTCTATTATATCATACTTCGCCAAAATAAAACAATAGAGCCATTACTCCCCCCTATTATATCATAATTTACCAAAATAAAACAATAGAGCCATTCCCCCTCTATTGTATCATACCCTACTAAAATAAAACAATAGAGCCATTCCCCCTCTATTATATCATACTTCACCAAAATAAAACAATAGAGCCATTCCCCCTCTATTATATCATACTTCACCAAAATAAAACAATAGAGCGATTACTCCCCCCTATTATATCATAATTTACCAAAATAAAACAATAGAGCCATTCCTCCCCCGTATTATATCATACTTTACCAAAATAAAACAATAGAGCCATTCCCACTCTATTTTATCATACTTTACCAAAATAAAACAATAGAGCCATTCCTCCCCCCTATTATATCATAATTTACCAAAATAAAACAATAGAGCCATTCCTCCTCTATTGTATCATACTTTACCAAAATAAAACAATAGAGCCATTCCTCCCCCTCTATTAAATCATACTTCGCCAAAATAAAACAATAGAGCCATTACTCCCCCCTATTATATCATAATTTACCAAAATAAAACAATAGAGCCATTCCCCCTCTATTGTATCATACTTTACTAAAATAAAAAAATAGAGCCATTCCCCCTCTATTATATCATACTTTACTAAAATAAAACAATAGAGCCATTACTCCCCCCTATTATATCATAATTTACCAAAATAAAACAATAGAGCCATTCCTCCCCTCTATTGTATCATACTTTACTAAAATAAAACAATAGAGCCATTCCCCCTCTATTATATCATACTTCACCAAAATAAAACAATAGAGCCATTCCCCCTCTATTATATCATACTTCACCAAAATAAAACAATAGAGCCATTACTCCCCCCTATTATATCATAATTTACCAAAATAAAACAATAGAGCCATTCCTCCCCTATTATATCATAATTTACCAAAATAAAACAATAGAGCCATTCCCCCTCTATTGTATCATACTTTACCAAAATAAAACAATAGAGCCATTCCTCCCCCTCTATTATATCATACTTCGCCAAAATAAAACAATAGAGCCATTACTCCCCCCTATTATATCATAATTTACCAAAATAAAACAATAGAGCCATTCCCCCTCTATTGTATCATACCCTACTAAAATAAAACAATAGAGCCATTCCCCCTCTATTATATCATACTTCACCAAAATAAAACAATAGAGCCATTACTCCCCCCTATTATATCATAATTTACCAAAATAAAACAATAGAGCCATTCCCCCCCTCTATTGTATCATAATTTACCAAAATAAAACAATAGAGCTATTGTATCATACTTTACTAAAACAAAACAATAGAGCCATTCCCCCTCTATTATATCATACTTCACCAAAATAAAACAATAGAGCCATTACTCCCCCCTATTATATCATAATTTACCAAAATAAAACAATAGAGCCATTCCTCCCCTCTATTGTATCATACTTTACTAAAATAAAACAATAGGGCCATTCCCCCTCTATTATATCATACTTCACCAAAATAAAACAATAGAGCCATTCCCCCTCTATTATATCATACTTCACCAAAATAAAACAATAGAGCCATTACTCCCCCCTATTATATCATAATTTACCAAAATAAAACAATAGAGCCATTCCTCCCCTCTATTGTATCATAATTTACCAAAATAAAACAATAGAGCCATTCCCCCTCTATTGTATCATACTTCACCAAAATAAAACAATAGAGCCATTCCCCCCGCTATTATATCATACTTCACCAAAATAAAACAATAGAGCCATTCCTCCCCCCTATTATATCATACTTCACCAAAATAAAACAATAGAGCCATTCCCCCTCTATTATATCATACTTCACCAAAATAAAACAATAGAGCCATTCCTCCCCTCTATTGTATCATAATTTACCAAAATAAAACAATAGAGCCATTCCCCCGTATTATATCATACTTCACCAAAATAAAACAATAGAGCCATTACTCCCCCCTATTATATCATAATTTACCAAAATAAAACAATAGAGCCATTCCTCCCCCCTATTATATAATAATTTACCAAAATAAAACAATAGAGCCATATCCCCTCTATTGTATCATACTTTACCAAAATAAAACAATAGATCCATTACTCCCCCCTATTATATCATAATTTACCAAAATAAAACAATAGAGCCATTCCTCCTCTATTGTATCATACTTTACCAAAATAAAACAATAGAGCCATTCCTCCCCCTCTATTAAATCATACTTCGCCAAAATAAAACAATAGAGCCATTACTCCCCCCTATTATATCATAATTTACCAAAATAAAACAATAGAGCCATTCCCCCTCTATTGTATCATACTTTACTAAAATAAAAAAATAGAGCCATTCCCCCTCTATTATATCATACTTTACCAAAATAAAACAATAGAGCCATTACTCCCCCCTATTATATCATAATTTACCAAAATAAAACAATAGAGCCATTCCTCCCCCCTATTATATCATACTTCACCAAAATAAAACAATAGAGCCATTCCCCCTCTATTATATCATACTTCACCAAAATAAAACAATAGAGCCATTCCTCCCCTCTATTGTATCATAATTTACCAAAATAAAACAATAGAGCCATTCCCCCGTATTATATCATACTTCACCAAAATAAAACAATAGAGCCATTACTCCCCCCTATTATATCATAATTTACCAAAATAAAACAATAGAGCCATTCCTCCCCCTCTATTATATCATACTTCGCCAAAATAAAACAATAGAGCCATTACTCCCCCCTATTATATCATAATTTACCAAAATAAAACAATAGAGCCATTCCCCCTCTATTGTATCATACCCTACTAAAATAAAACAATAGAGCCATTCCCCCTCTATTATATCATACTTCACCAAAATAAAACAATAGAGCCATTCCCCCTCTATTATATCATACTTCACCAAAATAAAACAATAGAGCGATTACTCCCCCCTATTATATCATAATTTACCAAAATAAAACAATAGAGCCATTCCTCCCCCGTATTATATCATACTTTACCAAAATAAAACAATAGAGCCATTCCCCCTCTATTTTATCATACTTTACCAAAATAAAACAATAGAGCCATTCCTCCCCCCTATTATATCATAATTTACCAAAATAAAACAATAGAGCCATTCCTCCTCTATTGTATCATACTTTACCAAAATAAAACAATAGAGCCATTCCTCCCCCTCTATTAAATCATACTTCGCCAAAATAAAACAATAGAGCCATTACTCCCCCCTATTATATCATAATTTACCAAAATAAAACAATAGAGCCATTCCCCCTCTATTGTATCATACTTTACTAAAATAAAAAAATAGAGCCATTCCCCCTCTATTATATCATACTTTACTAAAATAAAACAATAGAGCCATTACTCCCCCCTATTATATCATAATTTACCAAAATAAAACAATAGAGCCATTCCTCCCCTCTATTGTATCATACTTTACTAAAATAAAACAATAGAGCCATTCCCCCTCTATTATATCATACTTCACCAAAATAAAACAATAGAGCCATGCCCCCTCTATTATATCATACTTCACCAAAATAAAACAATAGAGCCATTACTCCCCCCTATTATATCATAATTTACCAAAATAAAACAATAGAGCCATTCCTCCCCTATTATATCATAATTTACCAAAATAAAACAATAGAGCCATTCCCCCTCTATTGTATCATACTTTACCAAAATAAAACAATAGAGCCATTCCTCCCCCTCTATTATATCATACTTCGCCAAAATAAAACAATAGAGCCATTACTCCCCCCTATTATATCATAATTTACCAAAATAAAACAATAGAGCCATTCCCCCTCTATTGTATCATACCCTACTAAAATAAAACAATAGAGCCATTCCCCCTCTATTATATCATACTTCACCAAAATAAAACAATAGAGCCATTACTCCCCCCTATTATATCATAATTTACCAAAATAAAACAATAGAGCCATTCCCCCCCTCTATTGTATCATAATTTACCAAAATAAAACAATAGAGCTATTGTATCATACTTTACTAAAACAAAACAATAGAGCCATTCCCCCTCTATTATATCATACTTCACCAAAATAAAACAATAGAGCCATTACTCCCCCCTATTATATCATAATTTACCAAAATAAAACAATAGAGCCATTCCTAACCTCTATTGTATCATACTTTACTAAAATAAAACAATAGGGCCATTCCCCCTCTATTATATCATACTTCACCAAAATAAAACAATAGAGCCATTCCCCCTCTATTATATCATACTTCACCAAAATAAAACAATAGAGCCATTACTCCCCCCTATTATATCATAATTTACCAAAATAAAACAATAGAGCCATTCCTCCCCTCTATTGTATCATAATTTACCAAAATAAAACAATAGAGCCATTCCCCCTCTATTGTATCATACTTCACCAAAATAAAACAATAGAGCCATTCCCCCCGCTATTATATCATACTTCACCAAAATAAAACAATAGAGCCATTCCTCCCCCCTATTATATCATACTTCACCAAAATAAAACAATAGAGCCATTCCCCCTCTATTATATCATACTTCACCAAAATAAAACAATAGAGCCATTCCTCCCCTCTATTGTATCATAATTTACCAAAATAAAACAATAGAGCCATTCCCCCGTATTATATCATACTTCACCAAAATAAAACAATAGAGCCATTACTCCCCCCTATTATATCATAATTTACCAAAATAAAACAATAGAGCCATTCCTCCCCCCTATTATATAATAATTTACCAAAATAAAACAATAGAGCCATATCCCCTCTATTGTATCATACTTTACCAAAATAAAACAATAGATCCATTACTCCCCCCTATTATATCATAATTTACCAAAATAAAACAATAGAGCCATTCCTCCTCTATTGTATCATACTTTACCAAAATAAAACAATAGAGCCATTCCTCCCCCTCTATTAAATCATACTTCGCCAAAATAAAACAATAGAGCCATTACTCCCCCCTATTATATCATAATTTACCAAAATAAAACAATAGAGCCATTCCCCCTCTATTGTATCATACTTTACTAAAATAAAAAAATAGAGCCATTCCCCCTCTATTATATCATACTTTACTAAAATAAAACAATAGAGCCATTACTCCCCCCTATTATATCATAATTTACCAAAATAAAACAATAGAGCCATTCCTCCCCTCTATTGTATCATACTTTACTAAAATAAAACAATAGAGCCATTCCCCCTCTATTATATCATACTTCACCAAAATAAAACAATAGAGCCATTCCCCCTCTATTATATCATACTTCACCAAAATAAAACAATAGAGCCATTACTCCCCCCTATTATATCATAATTTACCAAAATAAAACAATAGAGCCATTCCTCCCCTATTATATCATAATTTACCAAAATAAAACAATAGAGCCATTCCCCCTCTATTGTATCATACTTTACCAAAATAAAACAATAGAGCCATTCCTCCCCCTCTATTGTATCATACTTCGCCAAAATAAAACAATAGAGCCATTACTCCCCCCTATTATATCATAATTTACCAAAATAAAACAATAGAGCCATTCCCCCTCTATTGTATCATACCCTACTAAAATAAAACAATAGAGCCATTCCCCCTCTATTATATCATACTTCACCAAAATAAAACAATAGAGCCATTACTCCCCCCTATTATATTATAATTTACCAAAATAAAACAATAGAGCCATTCCCCCCCTCTATTGTATCATAATTTACCAAAATAAAACAATAGAGCTATTGTATCATACTTTACTAAAACAAAACAATAGAGCCATTCCCCCTCTATTATATCATACTTCACCAAAATAAAACAATAGAGCCATTACTCCCCCCTATTATATCATAATTTACCAAAATAAAACAATAGAGCCATTCCTCCCCTCTATTGTATCATACTTTACTAAAATAAAACAATAGGGCCATTCCCCCTCTATTATATCATACTTCACCAAAATAAAACAATAGAGCCATTCCCCCTCTATTATATCATACTTCACCAAAATAAAACAATAGAGCCATTACTCCCCCCTATTATATCATAATTTACCAAAATAAAACAATAGAGCCATTCCTCCCCTCTATTGTATCATAATTTACCAAAATAAAACAATAGAGCCATTCCCCCTCTATTGTATCATACTTCACCAAAATAAAACAATAGAGCCATTCCCCCCGCTATTATATCATACTTCACCAAAATAAAACAATAGAGCCATTCCTCCCCCTATTATATCATACTTCACCAAAATAAAACAATAGAGCCATTCCCCCTCTATTATATCATACTTCACCAAAATAAAACAATAGAGCCATTCCTCCCCTCTATTGTATCATAATTTACCAAAATAAAACAATAGAGCCATTCCCCCGTATTATATCATACTTCACCAAAATAAAACAATAGAGCCATTACTCCCCCCTATTATATCATAATTTACCAAAATAAAACAATAGAGCCATTCCTCCCCCCTATTATATCATACTTCACCAAAATAAAACAATAGAGCCATTACTCCCCCCTATTATATCATAATTTACCAAAATAAAACAATAGAGCCATATCCCCTCTATTATATCATACTTTACCAAAATAAAACAATAGAGCCATTACTCCCCCCTATTATATCATAATTTACCAAAATAAAACAATAGAGCCATTCCCCCTCTATTATATCATACTTCACCAAAATAAAACAATAGAGCCATTCCCCCTCTATTGTATCATACTTCACCAAAATAAAACAATAGAGCCATTCCTCCCCTCTATTTTATCATAATTTACCAAAATAAAACAATAGAGCCATTCCCCCTCTATTGTATCATACTTTACCAAAATAAAACAATAGAGCCATTCCCCCTCTATTATATCATACTTCGCCAAAATAAAACAATAGAGCCATTACTCCCCCCTATTATATCATAATTTACCAAAATAAAACAATAGAGCCATTCCTCCCTCCTATTATATCATACTTCACCAAAATAAAACAATAGAGCCATTCCTCCCCCCTATTATATCATACTTCACCAAAATAAAACAATAGAGCCATTCCCCCTCTATTATATCATACTTCACCAAAATAAAACAATAGAGCCATTCCTCCCCTCTATTGTATCATAATTTACCAAAATAAAACAATAGAGCCATTCCCCCGTATTATATCATACTTCACCAAAATAAAACAATAGAGCCATTACTCCCCCCTATTATATCATAATTTACCAAAATAAAACAATAGAGCCATTCCTCCCTCCTATTATATCATACTTCACCAAAATAAAACAATAGAGCCATTACTCCCCCCTATTATATCATAATTTACCAAAATAAAACAATAGAGCCATATCCCCTCTATTTTATCATACTTTACCAAAATAAAACAATAGAGCCATTACTCCCCCCTATTATATCATAATTTACCAAAATAAAACAATAGAGCCATTCCCCCTCTATTATATCATACTTCACCAAAATAAAACAATAGAGCCATTCCCCCTCTATTGTATCATACTTCACCAAAATAAAACAATAGAGCCATTCCTCCCCTCTATTGTATCATAATTTACCAAAATAAAACAATAGAGCCATTCCCCCTCTATTGTATCATACTTTACCAAAATAAAACAATAGAGCCATTCCCCCTCTATTATATCATACTTCGCCAAAATAAAACAATAGAGCCATTACTCCCCCCTATTATATCATAATTTACCAAAATAAAACAATAGAGCCATTCCCCCTCTATTATATCATACTTCACCAAAATAAAACAATAGAGCCATTACTCCCCCCTATTATATCATAATTTACCAAAATAAAACAATAGAGCCATTCCTCCCCTCTATTGTATCATAATTTACCAAAATAAAACAATAGAGCCATTCCCCCTCTATTGTATCATACTTCACCAAAATAAAACAATAGAGCCATTCCCCCCGCTATTATATCATACTTCACCAAAATAAAACAATAGAGCCATTCCTCCCCCTATTATATCATACTTCACCAAAATAAAACAATAGAGCCATTCCCCCTCTATTATATCATACTTCACCAAAATAAAACAATAGAGCCATTCCTCCCCTCTATTGTATCATAATTTACCAAAATAAAACAATAGAGCCATTCCCCCGTATTATATCATACTTCACCAAAATAAAACAATAGAGCCATTACTCCCCCCTATTATATCATAATTTACCAAAATAAAACAATAGAGCCATTCCTCCCCCCTATTATATCATACTTCACCAAAATAAAACAATAGAGCCATTACTCCCCCCTATTATATCATAATTTACCAAAATAAAACAATAGAGCCATATCCCCTCTATTATATCATACTTTACCAAAATAAAACAATAGAGCCATTACTCCCCCCTATTATATCATAATTTACCAAAATAAAACAATAGAGCCATTCCCCCTCTATTATATCATACTTCACCAAAATAAAACAATAGAGCCATTCCCCCTCTATTGTATCATACTTCACCAAAATAAAACAATAGAGCCATTCCTCCCCTCTATTTTATCATAATTTACCAAAATAAAACAATAGAGCCATTCCCCCTCTATTGTATCATACTTTACCAAAATAAAACAATAGAGCCATTCCCCCTCTATTATATCATACTTCGCCAAAATAAAACAATAGAGCCATTACTCCCCCCTATTATATCATAATTTACCAAAATAAAACAATAGAGCCATTCCTCCCTCCTATTATATCATACTTCACCAAAATAAAACAATAGAGCCATTCCTCCCCCCTATTATATCATACTTCACCAAAATAAAACAATAGAGCCATTCCCCCTCTATTATATCATACTTCACCAAAATAAAACAATAGAGCCATTCCTCCCCTCTATTGTATCATAATTTACCAAAATAAAACAATAGAGCCATTCCCCCGTATTATATCATACTTCACCAAAATAAAACAATAGAGCCATTACTCCCCCCTATTATATCATAATTTACCAAAATAAAACAATAGAGCCATTCCTCCCTCCTATTATATCATACTTCACCAAAATAAAACAATAGAGCCATTACTCCCCCCTATTATATCATAATTTACCAAAATAAAACAATAGAGCCATATCCCCTCTATTTTATCATACTTTACCAAAATAAAACAATAGAGCCATTACTCCCCCCTATTATATCATAATTTACCAAAATAAAACAATAGAGCCATTCCCCCTCTATTATATCATACTTCACCAAAATAAAACAATAGAGCCATTCCCCCTCTATTGTATCATACTTCACCAAAATAAAACAATAGAGCCATTCCTCCCCTCTATTGTATCATAATTTACCAAAATAAAACAATAGAGCCATTCCCCCTCTATTGTATCATACTTC
>NC_092089.1:23475268-23572768 GCF_045679555.1 Salvelinus alpinus
ACCAAAATAAAACAATAGAGCCATTCCCCCTCTATTGTATCATACTTTACCAAAATAAAACAATAGAGCCATTCCCCCTCTATTATATCATACTTCGCCAAAATAAAACAATAGAGCCATTACTCCCCCCTATTATATCATAATTTACCAAAATAAAACAATAGAGCCATTCCTCCCCCCTATTATATCATACTTCACCAAAATAAAACAATAGAGCCATTCCCCCTCTATTATATCATACTTTACCAAAATAAAACAATAGAGCCATTCCCCCTCTATTATATCATACTTCGCCAAAATAAAACAATAGAGCCATTACTCCCCCCTATTATATCATAATTTACCAAAATAAAACAATAGAGCCATTCCCCCTCTATTGTATCATACTTTACCAAAATAAAACAATAGAGCCATTCCCCCTCTATTACATCATACTTCACCAAAATAAAACAATAGAGCCATTCCCCTCGCTAGTATATCATACTTCACCAAAATAAAACAATAGAGCCATTCCCCCTCTATTATATCATACGTCACCAAAATAAAACAATAGAGCCATTCCCCCCGCTATTGTATCATACTTTACCAAAATAAAAAATACATTAAAACCACTCCTCGTTTTGATTGGATAATTATTCAATGGAGATCTGTCCATTCCTTCTCTTCTGGTTCCATTTCCTTAGAAGTAGGAATGTTTTTATATCCTCATATTAGGCTGAATAATTATTGATGAGAGTAAATCTGTTTGTGAGCACCAAACCTGCAGCCAAGAAGCAATATTTACGCAAGTAAGATTTAGGAGAAACTCAACAGATTTGGAAAGATCCAAAGTAGACAGTGCTGATGAAGTGAAATTTCCAGCCATCAAATTGGAGAGAGAGAGAGAGAGAGAGAGAGAGAGAGAGAGAGAGAGAGAGAGAGAGAGAGAGAGAGAGAGAGAGAGAGAGAGAGAGAGAGAGAGAGAGAGAGAGAGTATAAGTCGATAAGAATAGTAACAGAAGCTCAACTGTAAGTGAATTAGATATTTTCAGCGACAGAAAGGTAAGAAACTAAGTAGTGTGAAAGAAATGAAAGAGGAGTAGAATGTAATCTGTCATTTGCCAAGGAGAGTAGATGGTGATATTTATCTATTTCTACCATGGTTTTGGTGATGTTCCACATGAGGGAGACATGTCTGCATGACTTCTCTCACCATGTCTGCCCTTCAAACTCAGAAAACCACCACCGATAACCATAGAGCTGCAGGACATTTCAGCAACGTTACACCAGGGGAAGAGGGTCAAAAGTTCACCTCAATACGAGATCCTTTCAGATTCTTACAGATGATACAATCAGTCTCTGTGGGCTGGATGGAGGGAGAGGGTGTTGGGGTGCTGTGGGCTGGATAGAGGGAGAGGGTGTTGGGGTGCTGTGGGCTGGATGGAGGGAGAGGGTGTTGGGGTGCTGTGGGCTGGATGGAGGGAGAGGGTGTTGGGGTGCTGTGGGCTGGATGGAGGGAGAGGGTGTTGGGGTGCTGTGGGCTGGATGGAGGGAGAGGGTGTTGGGGTGCTGTGGGCTGGATGGAGGGAGAGGGTGTTGGGGTGCTGTGGGCTTGATGGAGGGAGAGGGTGTTGGGGTGCTGTGGGCTTGATGGAGGGAGAGGGTGTTGGGGTGCTGTGGGCTGGATGGAGGGAGAGGGTGTTGGGGTGCTGTGGGCTGGATGGAGGGAGAGGGTGTTGGGGTGCTGTGGGCTGGATGGAGGGAGGGAGGGGGTGTTGGGGTGCTGTGGGCTGGATGGAGGGAGAGCGTGTTGGGGTGCTGTGGGCTGGATGGAGGGAGAGGGTGTTGGGGTGCTGTGGGCTTGATGGAGGGAGAGGGTGTTGGGATGCTGTGGGCTGGATGGAGGGAGAGGGTGTTGGGGTGCTGTGGGCTGGATGGAGGGAGAGGGTGTTGGGGTGCTGTGGGCTGGATGGAGGGAGAAGGTGTTGGGGTGCTGTGGGCTGGATGGAGGGAGGGGGTGTTGGGGTGCTTTGGGCTGGATGGAGGGAGAGGGTGTTGGGGTGCTGTGGGCTGGATGGAGGGAGAGGGTGTTGGGGTGCTGTGGGCTGGATGGAGGGAGAAGGTGTTGGGGTGCTATGGGCTGGATGGAGGGAGAGGGTGTTGGGGTGCTGTGGGCTGGATGGAGGGAGAGGGTGTTGGGGTGCTGTGGGCTGGATGGAGGGAGAGGGTGTTGGGGTGCTGTGGGCTGGATGGAGGGAGAGGGTGTTGGGGTGCTGTGGGCTGGATAGAGGGAGAGGGTGTTGGGGTGCTGTGGGCTGGATGGAGGGAGAGGGTGTTGGGGTGCTGTGGGCTGGATGGAGGGAGAGGGTGTTGGGGTGCTGTGGGCTGGATGGAGGGAGAGGGTGTTGGGGTGCTGTGGGCTGGATGGAGGGAGAGGGTGTTGGGGTGCTGTGGGCTGGATGGAGGGAGAGGGTGTTGGGGTGCTGTGGGCTGGATGGAGGGAGAGGGTGTTGGGGTGCTGTGGGCTGGATGGAGGGAGAGGGTGTTGGGGTGCTGTGGGCTGGATGGAGGGAGAGGGTGTTGGGGTGCTGTGGGCTGGATGGAGGAGAGGGTGTTGGGGTGCTGTGGGCTGGATGGAGGGAGAGGGTGTTGGGGTGCTGTGGGCTGGATGGAGGGAGAGGGTGTTGGGGTGCTTTGGGCTGTGAGCTGCTCTGCTCCATGACTTCAGCTGAATAAACAGTGTATGTTCCACTGGTTACGTCACAAATGGCACCCTTTACCCTATATAGTGCACTACGTTAGAACAGAGCGCGGGTCAAAACTAGTGCACTATATCGGGAATAGGGTGCCATTTGGAACACTCCCCCAGTCTAAGCCATGTAGGGGTGGACCCGGACTTAAGGGCTTTGGCCTGTGCCTAACCTTTGTATTATTGAGCTTTAAACACCCTCATTTTATTGAATATGAAAATATTAACGAAGAGGGTGAGGTACTTGCCTGAGGGGCATAAAGATTTGTTTAACTGGTACATATAGCTTAGGTGGTTTTAAATGATTTCAACAAGTTTGACCCAGAGTCATATATACAGACTGTTTGACCTAGTGCAAAACACCCTGAGAGCCCTTCACTGTACACTCTGAAGGAGAAAAGGGGCCCCATAGGAGAACCCTTTTTGGTTCAACGTAAAACTCTTTTGGGTTCCATGTAGAACCCTCTGTGGAAACAGTTCTACATGGAACTCAGAAGGGTTCTACCTGGAACCAAAAAGGGTCTACCTGGAACCAAAAATGGTTCTTCAAAGGGTTCTCCTATGGGGACAGCAGAAAACCCTTATAGGCTCTATATAACACCTTTTTTTTTTACCAAGAGCGTACCTGGTAACTCTGTTTTTAGGGTGAAATACAGTAGGTGACAATGTTTCACTCATATGATAACATTATGTTTGAACTATAGATCGTGGTTTCATAAAACAACACTTTCACAGTTTGGTTTGTCATAGTTGTGCAAAACTTGACTAAACCTGTTACAGTTTAAAAATACCTGAATAACTGAAAAAGCAAATTTTTCCCCTCATCAGAGTGAATGAACTTTCTCCCACAACTGTCAAGCCAAGGTAAATGTTCAGTAGTGGGGAAAATAGATTCAACAACGCTCAAACTAGGCCCTTATTTCATCAGGTGATTGGTTTTCCTTCAGAGGCGTTAGTTTGTTGAGAATGAGGGACAGAGTTGTGTTTATTGTACTAACCAGTTCTATAACTATTCAACGGGCTGAACCTCCATGGCAACCAGGGATCACATTGATTTACGTTCATGGTTGTCAATGCAGTCCCCATATGGACTATGGACAGGGCCAAATTGTCTCAATGCTTTGCATTCCTAATTCAAATTGGTCACAGGGTTGATATGCCTGTTGGCCTGTAATTTGTTTAATGTTGTTTAATAAAAGTCTAAACCTCCGTTCCGTCTCGTCTGTCTCCTTAAACTTGTCATTATGGACTGTGTTAAAACTCAGGAGGATAGACTGGGCCGCCAGGAGAGACCATTCATTTTGGCTCGGGGAGCTAACGGACTTGGAGCCGTGAAAATGCAGAGTTTTATAAACAGTCGTCTCCCCAAATCAACAGATGCAGCGATATTTAACGGAGAGTTATTGAGCTTTAGCCATGGCTGGTTTCCTAATGGGCCTCTCACCCTCATTGTTTATACTGACTTTAAGCTATAGCAAATGTTTGAATGTAGGATATTATTTAACTAGCTGGCAAATGTAAACCTTTAAGTAAGCAATGTGGTATTGGAAAATGTATAAATAAAATGTCAAAGTAATGCTTTGACATTTTATTTCATATCTGATTCATGTCCATCACTCTTGAAATATCCGTATTCACTCTGCACCTACCAAATCATGGCTATTTAGATGTTTGCTTAGGTTGCTTAGAGTGACAGCTCAGTGCCCCTGGCAGTCTCACACACACACACACACACACACACACACACACACACACACACACACACACACACACACACACACACACACACACACACACACACACACACACACACACACACACACACACACACACACACACACACACACACACACACGTACGTACGTACTACCAGTCCCAGACAAATATTTCCTGTAAATTTGGAGTGGGACTTGGATTTGACACATTCATTTAACAAGTGCCTCATTTCAATATACAATTTGTGTAATGAAGTTTAAATATCAAGAAATACAGTCTGGGCCTGTTACTACAGCTGCACTGTTTCAGAAAACAATTATTTGTGGTTTATAAAAAAGAAAATAAATTCCCATACAAATGACAAACAAAGCCTCTATCCACACAGAGACTACAACTTCATGTCCTAAACTAGCTCATTAGACAGCATTCAAACACAATATTTTACTACAAACATCAGACAAAATACTTTCATGCCAAATTGACTGGGAGGAGGGGTGGTCCAAAATAGGGGAGGGTTGTCAAAGTGTTTTCTTTGCTTTAGGGAGGGTAGTGTGGTTTTTGGGGGGCACAGGGGAGGGTAGTGTGGTTTTTGGGGGGCACAGGGGAGGGTTGTGTAGTTTTGGGGGGCACAATTGGGGGGGTAGTGTGGTTTTTGGGGGGCACAGGGGAGGGTTGTGTAGTTTTGGGGGGGCACAATTGGGGGGGTTGTGTAGTTTTGGGGGGGCACAATTGGGGGGGTTGTGTAGTTTTGGGGGGGGCACAATTGGGGGGGTTGTGTAGTTTTTGGGGGGCACAGGGGAGGGTTGTGTAGTTTTTGGGGGGGCACAGGGGAGGGTTGTGTAGTTTTTGGGGGGGCACAGGGGAGGGTTGTGTAGTTTTTGGGGGGGCACAGGGGAGGGTTGTGTAGTTTTTGGGGGGGCACAGGGGAGGGTTGTGTAGTTTTTGGGGAGCACAATTGGGGGGGTTGTGTAGTTTTGGGGGGGGGCACAATTGGGGGGGGTTGTGTAGTTTTTGGGGGGCATAGGGGAGGGTTGTGTAGTTTTCCCGGGTTTACATTTGCTCTTCTGCTCGTATTTTCCCTATTAACAATGGCTTGACTTACTTTTGATATTACCCTAATAAAGTTTAGAAACAGTTGTGAAGGTTTGTTATGGTGTGGCTATTACTAAGCTTTAGCTACTGCAGGTCTACGATATGAAGGCAGTGCGCCCCGTCACTCCAACTGACTCCGACAGTTGAACTTGAGGTGAGGAAGACTGTTTCAAGCCTACCAGAGTTAGTCCCTTCGAAAAATATTCAAACCCATTGACTTTTTCCACATTTTGTTATGTTACCGCCTTATTCTAAAATTAATTACATTTTAAAACATCCTCAGTAATCTACACACAATACCCCATAATGACAAAGCGAAAACAGAAATACCTTATTTACATACCCTTTGCTCTGAGACTCGAAATTGAGCTCAGGTGCATCCGGTTTACATTGATCCTCCTTGAGATGTTTCTACAACTTCATTGGAGTCCACCTGTGGTAAATTCAGTTGATTGGACATGATTTAGAAAGACACACACCTATCTATATAAGGTCCCACAGTTCACAGTTCACAGAGCAAAAACTAAGCCATGAGGTCTAAGGAATTGTCCGTAGAGCTCCGAGACAGGATTGTGTTGAGACACAGATCTGGGGAAGGGACCAAAACATTTCTGCAGCATTGAAGGTCCCCAACAACACAGTGGCCTCCATCATTCTTAAATGGAAGATGTTTGGAACCACCAAGACTCTTCCTAGATCTGGCCACACGGCCAAACTGAGCAATCGGTGGAGAAAGGCCTTGATCAGGGATTTGACCAAGAACCTGATGGTCACTCTGACAGAGCTCTAGAGTTCCTTTGTGGAGATGGGACAACTTTATAGAAGGACAACCATCTCTGCAGCACTCCACCAATCAGGCCTTTATGGTAGAGTGGCGAGACGGAAGCCACTCCTCAGTAAAAGGCACATGACAGCCCACTTGGAGTTTGCCAAAAGGCACCTAATGACTCAGACAATGAGAAACAAGATTCTCTGGTGTGATGAAACCAAGATTGATGGTCTGATGAAACCAAGCGTCACGTCTGGATGAAACCTGGCACCATCCCTATGGTTAAGCGCATGGTGGTAGCATGCTGTGGGGATGTTTTTCAGCAGCAGGGACTGGGAGACTAGTCAGAATCGAGGCAAAGATGAACGGAGCAAAGTACAGCGAGATCCTTGATGATAACCTGCTCCAGAGAGCCCAGGATCTCAGACTGGGGCGAAGGTTCACCTTCCAACAGGACAATGACCCTAAGCACACAGCCAAGACAACACAGGAGTGGCTTCGGGACAAGTCTCTGAATGTCCTTGAGTGGCCCAGCCAGAGCCTGTGCTTGAACCCGATCGAACATCTCTGGAGAGACCTGAAAATAGCTGTGCAGCAATGCTCCCCATCAAACTCCCTGACAGAGCTTGAGAGGATCTGCAGAGAAGAATGGGAGAAACTCCCCAAATACAGCTGTGCCAAGTTTGTAGAGTCAGACCCAAGAAGACTCGATGCTTACTGTGTAAAGGGTCTGAATATTTATGGAAATGTGATATTTCAGTTTTTTTATTTTTTTATAAATTAACAAAATATTAAAATAATACTATTTTTGCATTGTCATTATGGGGTATTGTGTGTAGATTGCTGAGGATCTTTTATTTATTTAATCCATTTTAGAATAAATATTTTTTTTTTTACCTGAGAAATAAAATCAATCAATCAATCAATCCAAACTGTGCAGCAGCCAGTTGATGAATGGAACGAGACATCTGTTGCAAAAAGTTTAATGACATTCGTAGATTGTGAAGACAAGCCTTTGATACTGAGTAAGTCTACATGGTAGGGAGGGATGTATCTCTGTTTGTAGAGATTGACATATCTACAGTATGAATAGTCAATTTATTGTGGTGTTGAAAATGCAAACCATGATATTGAAGTGCCTGAAGATGGTATGCTTTGTTTATTGGTTGTGTGGTGCATTAGCACAGAAACCTGTTTTGTGGAAAGTTCATTGCATTTATTTTATATAATTATAAATATGGCATCAAAATGTTGAAAATCTAATTTCCCCCTAGCTGATCATTGTCTGCTGCTGGCTCTGATCGTAGTGTAATGAAATAGGCAGGGAGAGTGAGCTCGTCTGTGGTGGTCGGCGAACACTAAACCTTCTGGCCCGTATCCCTGCGTGGCATCGACTGTATCACAATAGCATGCTGAATTGGCAAAGTCGATATCCACGGTTATAAACACAGGGTCGCTACAGTTATTGTTATTTGTGGTCGTAAACATTATTTTGAGTCAATTTTATGAGGGGGGAGGGTGTTCAATTTATTTTACAATACAAGGGGAGGGTCATGTGAAAATATTTATAACTTTGGGGAGAGGGGTGAATTTTCATCAATGACACCTTGAGTTGGACCAGTCCCCCCCAGTAAATTGTTGGGTTGGGTTTAGTTCATGCTGATGGATTATTATGATAGACTTGTGCCACATTGAATAGAAGAAGTCATAGGATGTAATATCACATGCGTCCTGTTTGACTTCAAATGCACTAATAGTTGAGAAAGAGAGGAAGTAAGTTGTGTTCATACATTCACCATGCATAAAACAATGTGATTCATGTCTTTATCTTGACTGAGCATCCCAAAGGGCCTCCTACCCCCTATATAGTGCACTACTTTTTACCAGAGCCCTATGGGGAATAGAGGGGATAATGGGAATAGGGTGCCATTGAGGACGGATCCCTAATAGTTGAGAAAGAGAGGAAGTAAGTTGTGTTAATTCACCATGAGTATAGCAAGATTTTATCTTGATAGATATGGCATTGCACCTTGAACAGAGGCAAATGTGATTCACTACACTCATAATGAAGCCCTAGATTGATCTGCCTCTCCAATTTCCAAAGGCTTCAAGAAAGAATGGCGGTTTCATTATGAGTTCCACAGAATGTCGTTAGGCTATGCCTTGACTATTTATCAGCCTAACTTGGATGCAAATTTCCTTGACCATAAACCATGTTTTTCCCCCCTATCTTCTCTTGGAGCGACCATGATGCCATGATCTTTTCAATTTGAAGAGTGGTGCTGATGTTGTCATCACTAAGAGCTTATTGAAAACATTTGTCAGGTTGTGCTGGTGTTTTTGCAGGTGACGGTAATGGTACAGTACATGCCTAGGCCTCTCGCTGGAGTGCACTGGAAGCAGGTAAATATAGGAGCCTAGTCCAACTGACTGGCTCCCCCTAGTGCAGTTTTCTAGGTTTTGTCCAAGACCCAGTGGCTTGTTGTTAATGTTATTACCATCAGCAAGAGATGTCAAATAGCCAAGATGGTACAGTAGGCTGCTGAGGGGAGGACGGGTCATAACAATGGCTGGAACCAAATGGAAACCAAGGATTTGATGTATTTGATACTATTCCACCTATTCTGCTCCAGCCATTACCACGAGCCCGTTATTCTGACACCAACGTCCTGTGTAATAAAATCAAATAAAATATCTAATCAAATCTAATTTTATTAGTCACATGCGCCAAATACAACAGGTGTAGAGACCTTACAGTGAAATGCTTACTTACGAGCCCCTAACCAACAGTGCAGTTTTAAAAAATACAGATAAGAATAAGAGATAAAAGTAACAAGTAACTAAAGAGGAGCAGTAAAAAATAACAATATATACAGGGGGGTGCCGGTACAGAGTCAATGTGCGGGGGCACCGGTTAGTTGAGGTAGTATGTACATGCAGGTAGAGTTAATTAAAGTGACTATGCATAGATGACAACAGGGAGTGGCAGTGGTGTGGGGAGGGGGGGCAATGTGAATAGTCTGGGTAGCCATTTAACTAGATGTTCAGGAGTCTTATGGCTTGGGGGTAGAAGCTGTTTAGAATCTTCTTGGACCTAGACTTGGCGCTCCGGTACAGCTTGCCGTGTGGTAGCAGAGAGAACAGTCTATGACTAGGGTGGCTGGAGTCTTTGACAATTTCTAGGGCCTTCCTCTGACACCGCCTGGTATAGAGGTCCTGGATGGCAGGAAGCTTGGCCCCAGTGATGTACTGGGCCGCTCACACTACCCTCTGTAGTGCCTTGCGGTCGGAGGCCGAGCAGTTGCCATACCAGGCAGTGATGCAACCAGTCAGGATGCTCTCGATGGTGCAGCTGTATAACCTTTTGAGGATCTGAGGACCCATGCCAGATCTTTTCAGTCTCCTGAGGGGGAATAGGTTTTGTCGTGCCCGCTTCACGACTGTCATAGTGTGCTTGGACCATGTTAGTTTGTTGGTGATGTGGACACCAAGGAACTTGAAGCTCTCAACCTGCTCCACTGCAGCCCTGTCGAAGAGAAGGCGGGCGTGCTCGGTCCTCTTTTTCTTGTAGTCCACAATCATCTCCTTTGTCTTGATCACATTGAGGGAGAGGTTGTTGTCCTGGCACCACACAGCCAGGTCTCTGACCTTCTCCCTATAGGCTGTCTCGTTGTTGTAGGTGATCAGGCCTACCACTGTTGTGTCATCGGCAAATTTAATGGTGTTGGAGTCGTGCGTGGCCATGCAGTCATGAGTGAACAGGGAGTACAGGAGGGGGCTGAGCACACACCCTTGAGGGGCCCCTGTGTTGAGGATCAGCGTGGCGGATGTGTTGTACCTACCCTTACCACATGGGGGCGGCCCGTCAGGAAGTCCAGAATCCAGTTGCAGAGGGAGGTGTTTAGTCCCAGGGTCCTTAGCTTATTGATGAGCTTTGAGGGCACTATGGTGTTGAACGCTGAGCTGTAGTCAATGAATAGCATTCTCACATAGGTGTTCCTTTTGTCCAGGTGGGAAAGGGCAGTGTGGAGTGCAATAGAGACTGCATCATCTGTGGATCTGTTGGGGCAGTATGCAAATTGGAGTGGGTCTAGGGTTTCTGGGATGATTGTGTTGATGTAAGCCATGACCCTACAGACTTGAGTGCTACGGATTGGTAGTCATTTAGGCAGGTTACCTTAGTGTTCTTGGGCACAGGCACTATGGTGGTTTGCTTAAAACATGTTGATATTACAGACTCGGACAGGGAGAGGTAGAAAATGTCAGTGAAGAGACTTGCTGGTTGGTCACCACATGATCGCAGTAATATGGCTAATATTGCTGTAATTGTTGGATAGAAAATAGAAATTAAATATAAAAACATAGATATTGTGATGTATCCAGTCCACATTGTCAAAGTATTTCAAGTCATGATGCATGACACAAAAACACATTATTTTCCTATGGCTATAAAGTTGCAAAAGTTACAGAAAAGTGATATCTCACGTACCTCGTGATATCCAGTCAGTGATCTATCACATGCATCAAAATCATTCAATCAGCTGAACGCCTGTCAAAGTCACGCCCACACTGACTCGACGCACATGATTAGGGGTGTTTACCTGCGTGCGATGCGTTGCCGTGGCATAGAGCTAATCTAGCTACTGGATGCTAACAAGTCGCTCTCTTTATATTGAGGAAAAATACAATATCACAGTGGAAGACAGTTAGTCAGCCAAGTATCGGACAATATACATCGCATCTTCACTGGATTACTGCGCGTGAGGAGATTCATACTTGCATTTGTGTGTAACGTTAGCTAGCTTGCTAGCTTGTTAGTTAACATCAAGCTAGCCTGTCAGACGGGCTGTTCGAAAGGTGGGGAGCCTACTTTGCTGCATTTAACGACGCTCATCATTCCACGTGTTCGCCTCTGGTATGCGGTTAACAGTATGGATGTTGTCAATATACTAGAATTGAATACGTGAAATGTCATCGACCCCATTGTCTATTGTTACAGGTGACCGCTAGCTAGCTCTGTTACAGAGCTTGCCCTTCTGTCTCAGTCCGAAACAGAGCTAGCTTGTTGTCACCTGTAGCAATAGACAATGTAGGTCGATGACACTTCATGTATTCACATTCAATTATAGTATATTGACAACAACCATACTATTAACCACTTACCAGCGCAGAACATGTGGAATAGCTAACTTAGCTACGTAATATCCCAACCAAGAAAAACAAGTCTTGGTCTGAGAAGGAAGTGCTGCACTTCTCTCTGACTGTTTTCAGGTTCAGGCTCGTTATGATTTGACAGCTAGTTAACAGTTGATTTACTTTGTCATGCACGGCAACGGTCTGTTGCAACTCTTTGTTCGTATCCAGCATAGGACATGTCATGTGGCTAATTGCACTAGTCTTAGTTGCCACATAAGTAATGTGAGCTAGTCATGATGTTACTGCACATCATCGCCAGTGAGAATATATTGGAGATAGCACCGTTTTAAGCACATGAAAACCAATCACATTGTGTTGGTGTTCTCCATTCGCCCGACTATTACCATAGACTACATTCTTTGACATGTCAAACATGCATGTTTTCTCTCTTTGCAGTGTGGTGAAACCAGATGAACAAGTTTTAACCCTTTCTGACCACCAAATGAAATCCTAAATATCTACAGGCCCAGCCTTCAGACAGGCACTATGGAGGAGTCAGATGTGGAGCGTGAGTGACCTCTTCATAATTGTGTCCATATGCCATTACTTCTTTTGATATTGGCTATCCCTTGCATGCTGTTTGGTGGTATGAATAGACCCCAGGTCTCTCATTTGTCTCACTCCTCCATGTCTATTCTGTATTCTCTCACTCCTCCATGTCTTCTCTCCCCGTCAGAGGTGACCCTGGCCCTGCTCGATTCAGCCAATGATAAGGACCCAGTGGTCAGGGAGCAGGTCAGGAAGTCCATACTGACCCTGGGGAAGCAGCAGCCTAACAAGGTCCTGTCCATGTGCCAGGACTACCTGGTCAAGCACCCCAAGGTCAGACACCACCACTACTACTGCCACTTACTGTTGATTGGCTACTGTGTGGAGCAGAGACTGGAACACTGTAATAGAAAGTCCCCAGTCTCCTTAGCAATTTATGCTGAACTTGATGTGGCCCATGTTTGTAGGCTGTCTGTGTCTGTATTTGTGTTGAGGTAGGTGGTGCTCAATGCTGGCCTACGTAAACATTGCTCTATGTTAACAATATTAATATAATCTTCTTACTACCAAGACCCAAGAAAATTGTAATACAAGCCTGATGTTAAAAACCTACTGTAGCAGTCATATGTTTCCATTGTACTTGAATAACAGCATAGGTTTCTAGTTCTGTTTTAGAGGTGTCATTCCTCTTACTTTCAGACATTTATCTGTCCTGTCACCATCCCTGATGTAACTTTCACTCTCAGAACATGGGAAGTGGAGGTGTGACAGTGAAAGGGTTCATGGATATGAGAAGGCTACTGTACTATGTGTGACCATAACCCTCTGATGCAAGGGCAATTTCAGACAGCACCAATTCTGCTCTGTGCTGCAGATTTCCACACAATGCTGGAGAGAAGGTTTTGAGTTTTTTTAGTCGTTTGCATGGGATACGCATGGTATACATCGTCCAATGAAATGCTTACTTGCAGGTTCCTTCTCGACAGTGCAACAACAATAATAAATAATAAAAGATTGCATTAGGATGTGGATGTTCTAACATGAAGAAATAACACGCATCCTACCAGAAGCTGGAGACCTTATCATCACTTCTCTGTTGACTGGGACTCTGCATGCGCTTCTCCAACGATATGAATACAAAAGAGATGATGAAATGTACTGTATGGGAGAGACTTTTAATACAGGCCACTGTGTTGACATTAATGCATGTAGACTTAAGGCCTGTGTTTTGAAGTGAATTACAATGTATATGTATTTTCCTGCAGCTTGTCATTGGGCACAGAGTTGTCATACTGCAGACGATTGAGCTGATTGTGAAGACCAAGATAGACGATATCAGTTACCCGAAAATCAAAAGCATAATTTCTTTGGCCTCCGATGAAATGACCCGATCAAAGGTTAGATTGTTTCTGATGATTGTTATTTGGTCTCATCTGAAATACAAAGTTGGTCATTCAATTTCTCTGCTTTTAGCATAATATTACGTGTAATCTAGTTATTCTTCTGAGAATGTACTTGATTTATCAGTGGTTATACTTTGTTCTAACATTGAGGCCATTGCATCAATCTGAACACATGAATAGTATCTGTTTGTTTTCATGTAAATACAAAAAGTATGGCCTAGGGTTTGAGTCAACAGCTCAGTTTTCATGTTTTTACAGGATGTTGTACCTGATTGGCAACAGGCAGCCAGCAATATTCTGGTTGCTGTGGGAAACAAGTACATCAATGACATCATGGAGGAAATCCTCAGCAAGTTCCAACCAGGGATCCTGCCTCATTTTTTTGTGGTCCAAACATTAGCAAGCCTCTCTGAATCCAATGGTAGGCTAACACCAGACACAATGGTGTCAAGCGCACTGTATAGAGCTGTCTAAATACTTAGGCTGCTAACATGTATCTTTTATGTCCTGTCACCTCGCTTCCGAGAAGCATTTGTTTGTCTTTTTACAAAGACTATCCCCCTCAGTGTTTTCAAATTGCTTAGAGATCTCTTGCCATTGTAATCGAGGTAGAGTCTCATGTCTAATCTTTCTTTTGTTGACAGTTTATGGTATGGTGCCGTTTCTCAATGCCATCTTGGGCACCATGCTCCCAATGCTGGGCGTGGCCAAGCAGGACAACATGAAGTGGGTGTTCTCCTCTGGTAGGACTAGATGCACTATATCCAACATACTGTAGCTGTTCTCCTCTGGTAGGACTAGATGCACTATATCCAACATACTGTAGCTGTTCTCCTCTGGTAGGACTAGATGCACTATATCCAACATACTGTAGCTGTTCTCCTCTGGTAGGACTAGATGCACTATATCCAACATACTGTAGCTGTTCTCCTCTGGTAGGACTAGATGCACTATATCCAACATACTGTAGCTGTTCTCCTCTGGTAGGACTAGATGCACTATATCCAACATACTGTAGCTGTTCTCCTCTGGTAGGACTAGATGCACTATATCCAACATACTGTAGCTGTTCTCCTCTGGTAGGACTAGATGCACTATATCCAACATACTGTAGCTGTTCTCCTCTGGTAGGACTAGATGCACTATATCCAACATACTGTAGCTGTTCTCCTCTGGTAGGACTAGATGCACTATATCCAACATACTGTAGCTGTTCTCCTCTGGTAGGACTAGATGCACTATATCCAACATACTGTAGCTGTTCTCCTCTGGTAGGACTAGATGCACTATATCCAACATACTGTAGCTGTTCTCCTCTGGTAGGACTAGATGCACTATATCCAACATACTGTAGCTGTTCTCCTCTGGTAGGACTAGATGCACTATATCCAACATACTGTAGCTGTTCTCCTCTGGTAGGACTAGATGCACTATATCCAACATACTGTAGCTGTTCTCCTCTGGTAGGACTAGATGCACTATATCCAACATACTGTAGCTGTTCTCCTCTGGTAGGACTAGATGCACTATATCCAACATACTGTAGCTGTTCTCTTCTGGTAGGACTAGATGCACTATATCCAACATACTGTAGCTGTTCTCCTCTGGTAGGACTAGATGCACTATATCCAACATACTGTAGCTGTTCTCCTCTGGTAGGACTAGATGCACTATATCCAACATACTGTAGCTGTTCTCCTCTGGTAGGACTAGATGCACTATATCCAACATACTGTAGCTGTTCTCCTCTGGTAGGACTAGATGCACTATATCCAACATACTGTAGCTGTTCTCCTCTGGTAGGACTAGATGCACTATATCCAACATACTGTAGCGTTATATATTATTATTGTACATGGTTAAACATGCGTTACCAGACCCAGTTTATAGACCTTCCTTCTCCCAGCTCTGTCCCACTTCAGTGAGAGTATCCTGGAGTACCTAGCCAACCTGGACAAAGCTCCCGACCCGACGGTGAGAAAGGATACGTTCTCCAGCGAGATCTACGCAGCCTACGACATCCTCTACTGCAGCTGGCTCCAGAGCAGGGAATCCAAGGTACACCACATTACATTAAGAGAAGCAGGAAACCAATTTCTCCTAATTACATTTCTGTCTCAACGGTCCCTCTGTTGTAGGGATGTCTTGATGAACGCAACCCCTTAGACTGTGTGCTGGTATTTATAGGGAAGGGAGGAGAGAGGTCCACAGTCAGGTCAATGACTGATATCAGATGAATAAAGACATTTAGGAGAGTTTCCTGGACATATTTGCCTGGTTAATTCTCAGCAAGGTTATGCAGAAGGGTTTTCTTGTGGTTTCTGAGTAGAGGACATAACCACAGTACAGGTTGGTCTAGGCTTGTGGGAAAACAAATAGTCCCTTATCTGTAATCTGGTCATAAACTCTGTATTCCTCCATTTTGGTTCTGAAATGATTAGCCACAGAGCAACTGCAGCATAACTGCTGCTCTCTTTATTTTTGAGAATGCCAAAAGTAAGATGACTCCCCGTCTCTGCATTGGTAAACAGATTTCTGCTTCAGTTAGATGTGGACTCTGTTGATTTAATCTTTTTCCAGTGATTTCTGTGTCCCAAATGGCATCGTATTCCCTAAATCACGTGTCAAACTAATTCCGTGGCGCGCCGAGTGTCTGCTGGGTTTCGCTCCTCCCTTGTACTTAATTGATGAATTAAGGTCACTAATTAGTAGTAAACAACAAACCTGGCTGTCTAGGTCTTGAGAGGAAAAACCAAAAACCCGCAGACGCTAGGCTCTCTGTGGGAAGAGTTTGACACCCCTTCCCTATAGAGTAGTGCACTACTTCTGACCAGGACCCTTAGGGTTCATAGGGTTCTGGTCAAACCTGATGCTGCTATATCTGGTCAAAAATAGTACACTGTAGAAAATAGGGTGCCATTTGGGATGCAGTCCTAGTGTGGTGTTTCTCTCTCTCCCTGGCTGGGGCTGTAGCTACGACTAACTGTGGTGTTTCTCTCTCTCTCCCTGGCTGGGGCTGTAGCTACGACTAACTGTGGTGTTTCTCTCTCTCTCTCCCTGGCTGGGGCTGTAGCTACGACTAACTGTGGTGTTTCTCTCTCTCTCTCCCTGGCTGGGGCTGTAGCTACGACTAACTGTGGTGTTTCTCTCTCTCTCCCTGGCTGGGGCTGTAGCTACGAGTAACTGTGGTGTTTCTCTCTCTCTCTCCCTGGCTGGGGCTGTAGCTACGAGTAACTGTGGTGTTTCTCTCTCTCTCCCTGGCTGGGGCTGTAGCTACGACTAACTGTGGTGTTTCTCTCTCTCTCTCTCTGGCTGGGGCTGTAGCTACGACTGACAGTGGCAGAAGCAGTGGGATCCATGAGTCACCTGATGGCTCATGATAAACTGGAGGAGCAGCTTCCCAAACTCATTCCCACAATCCTCTCCCTGTACAAGAAGAACACGGAGCATTACGTCATCAGTAAGGTAGGTCGGCCTCTAATGACCACCGCTGGTGTTCTATACAGGGAATAAAGTGCTGTATGTGAGGCACCCAGAGGTCTGCTCACTAATCAGCTCATGTTGTTTTCACCTCCCCTGCAGAGCCTGTGTCAAGTTCTGGATGCTTCTGTGAACATGGGCAGCAGAGTTCTGGAGACGCAGATCGACAGCCTGCTCACTACTCTAAACCAGCAGGTGCGGCAAAGTGACAGTCCCCTGATGGCACAGTACAATGCAATGTAGAGGGAGCTAGCATGCAAGCATTTCACTGCACCTTTTACACATGCTGTAAACTGTTGATGTAACTAATAACATTTGATTTGAAAGTACTTCATTGAACACACAAAGCTTCTTGTCACTCCGCCTGGGCTGTTTGCGCAATGTCAATATTATGTTTTTCTTTATTTAGCATAGCTAGTAATACTAGAGACTGACTAAGGTTCCTCTATAACAGGATACATAATAAATCACTTCCTGTTGTAGTCACATGGTTTGTGACTCACCCTATGCGACTTTGAAATGTCCTCGATGCATTGGTTTGATTGCACTTAGATCAACATCAATTCGATTTGAATCGAGAACAAACTTACTTTTCAATATGGATTGGTTGATTTGTATGAATAATAGTTTATGTACCTACAGGTACAGTAATTCTCATTTTGCGCCTCCAGGTTTGTGCACCTGTTGACTACAGCAACGCAGTGACGGTGAAAAATCACAACGAGGTATTGAGATGCTTCAGCATTCTAGGTTGGTTTTGTGTTCTTCAATAATCGGTTTGTTTTGGTCTCTGGGTTTATTGCATTGAGGTCAGGGTTGTAGTCATTTAAGTAAATGTTACAGATACAAATGCATTGAATAGAATTCACACGATGTCATGTAGAATAAGGAAATCTCAACAGTTCTACCCAATCTATTTCTACTGGGTTCTAGAACAGGCCCCTTGACCTGGTCTTTGTTAGACCAGTCAGTGGACCAGTGTGTGGAGTTGTAATCCAGTAGTAATTTGCTGCCTGTTGGGGATGGGAGGGATTTAAGCAACAGTCCCCCTGCCACACAGACACTGCTGCTGCAGCAATATGCCACATGTCTGTCTGCACTGCTCTTCCAACCTATGGGATTTGGCTTGAAGCCCTATTGGCTGCAATGTGTAGAAGGATTTTGAGGGGCTGGTCATCACAGTTTGGACTGTGTGAGCATTCTGTGTGCTTGCATCTAAATATTACTGTCTGGGCCTATATCTGGGCCTATATCTGGGCCTATATCTGGGCCTATATCTGGGCCTATATCTATATATATATATATATATATATATAAAAAAATCTTCTTTTTTCTTCCCAAATCTGGGTAATTGCCTTCACATTGTATAATATAAAATTATCATGGAATTGTAGAATATATAGAGTTAATTGGTTCTGTTACCTATATAGATAGTACGGTACTAGGCCTATATACCATGTTCAGAGTTCCAGGCTGTTTTCCCTCTTCAACCAATACAAGACTGTCTCAAGTGGCACCCTACTCTCTATATAGTGCACTACTTCTGACCAGAACCCTATGGGCCCAATAGGCCCTGGTCAAAAGTAGTGCACTATAAAGGGAATAGGGTGCCATTGTGAACAAGGTCTTTGTTATTCTAGAACTCGGGGGTGCTGCAGAGAAACTACATGATGGACACCATGTCCACCTGTAATGAGATAATCCATGATTTAGATCTTAGATGGTGTGACTTCACTCAGAGGTAAATGTGTTTAAACTTTAAACAGTGGTCTGACTCTGTGCCATACGCTTCCTTCCTTCCTCCTCAGCCAACACCTTCCCAGACCGGCTGGTCATGTTTGTGCTTCAGAAACTGGAGAACAGTAATGAGAGGATCCGCATGGGCTCCCTGGCTGTGCTCCGACACCTCATCAACTCCTCCAGTAAGACTGTTAGTTAGTCTGGCTCGGGCCTGTCTGCACAGGACAGGAGGCACTTACTGCAGTGTATATATAGACACTACTACAAACTAATACAGTATATATATAGGCACTACTACTAACTTCTCCATGCCTATAGTTACTACTCACTACTACAGTATACATATAGACACTACTAATTTACTACAATATATACAGTACCAGTCAAAAGTTTGGACACACCTACTCATTCAAGGGTTTTTCTTTATTTTACAATTTTCTATATTGTAGAATAATAGTGAAGACATCAAAACTATGAAATAACACATATGGAATCATATAGTAACCAAAAAAGTGTTAAACAAATCAAAATATAGTTTACATTTTAGAATCTTCAAAGTAGCCACCCTTTGCCTTGATAACAGCTTTGCACACTCTTGGCATTCTCTCAACCAGCTTCACCTGGAATGCTGTTCCAATAGTCTTGAAGGTTTCCCACATATACTGGGCACTTGTTGGCTGCTTTTCCTTCCTAAAAGGCACCTAAAGATTCTCAGACCATGCGAAACAAGATTCTCTGGTCTGATGAAAGCAAGATTGAACTCTTTGGCCTGAATGCCAAGTGTCACATCTGGAGGAAACCTGGCATCATCCCTATGGTGGTGGCAGCATCATGCCTTGTGGGTGTTTTTCAGGAGCAGGGACTGGGATACTAGTCAATATCGAGACAAAGATGAACGGCGAAAAGTACAGAGAAATCATTGATGATAACATGCTCCTGAGCAGTCAGAACCTCAGACTGGGGCGAAGGTTCACCTTCCAACAGGACAATGTCCCTAAGCACACAGCCAAGACAACGCAGGAGTGGCTAAGGGACAAGTCTTTGAATGTCCTTGAGTGGCCCAGCCAGAGCCTGGACTTGAACCTGATCGAACATTTCTGGAGAGATAGCTGTGCAGCAATGCTCCCCATCCAACCTGTCAGAGCTTGAGAGGATCTGCAGAGAAGAATGAGAGAAAGTTCCCAAATACAAGTGTGCCAAGCTTGCTGCGTCAGACCCAAGAAGACTCGAGGCTGTAATTGCTGCCAAAGGTGCTTTAACAAAGTACTGAGTAAAGGGTCTGAATACTATTTTGATAAATTAGCAAAAATGTCTAAACCTGTTTTTGCTTTGTCATTATGAGGTATTGTGTGTAGATTGATGAGGGGGAAAAAACTAATACATTTTAGGATAGGGCTGTAACAACAAAATGTGGAAAAAGTCAAGGGTTCTGAATTTTTTTCCCCCAAGCCACTGTACATGGTGTGCTTCACATAATGGCATCAGTTGGATTTCATTTAGCGGTTATCCCTTGTCCTAACAGTCGACACACATCTTCACCACTTTTACTTGCTCGACACACTTCCCACAACCACGTCACTTGCAGGGGACACAGGTGTCCTGGGTTCTGTTCTTTGTGCATCCGTCTCCTCCCTGGGAGCTGTGTGCAATTTGCCTCGTGTAAAGGCTCACGGGGCATCTTTGCTGCTGCCTTGACTCTCATATGTCTCTCAGGTAGCCCATATGCCAGACTCATGATGAAGTCTCTCCTGGGCATGGTGTTGTTCATGCACTTCTTGAACAACACGTGTGTGTTGACAGCAGCCAAGTCAAGCATGTTGTAGAACACAGCAACAGGCCAGCGGAGGGTGGCTCCTTTCAGAGTACAGCCGTGTCATCTGATCAAAAACATCCACACCAATTTATGGTGTAAAACCATTCAAATAATGAAATGCTCTCCTAAAACTCCAGTTCTGTTTGTGATATTAAGATTCTAACAACCACAGTGTCTTTCTATATAGACTTATTTAAGGCAGGTCAAGGACGGAGGGGGGGGGGACATGACTTAAATGGCAGAGTAATAAAATACATTCATGAACAGTCAAAATGACTACTTTAGCAGTTCTAGTGTTATTTGACCCTGTTCTCTGGATTTGAAAGCGTCACTGGTACATACAAAGGACTTGTTTAATATGAAATGACCTCATGATGTTACTCAAGGCTTTCTGTCTGTGATCTAGCATCCATTATGGAGTCGAAGAAGCTTCTCATCCTGGCCAGCATCAGACAACCACTGGCTGACCACAGCAATAAGGTAACCTCATGACATGTGTAAATATTAAACTGTTACAATTTGGCACAGTTTTCTCTCCTAAAAGGCATAGAAAATAAAAACAAACAGTTTCAATGACCCATGTGCTGTAAAAAAACAAACACATTTTCCATTGGGAAACATATCACACATTATGGGCCAATTTCCCAGACATGGATTAAATCTGGTCCTGGTTTGAAAATCACTTTCAATAGGCTATAATCTCCATTGAACTTGTCTGTTAGTACAAACATATGCTTAATCAGGGAAACCGGCACTACATTTTTTTTTATTATTGTTGTGTTGTATTAGTGTTTTGCTTGACCTCTGACCTCGGTCTATCGTTGCCCCCTGCAGGTGAAGAAGAGGGTTGTCCAGGTGATCAGTGCCATGGCTCACCATGGTTACCTGGAGCTGGAGGGAGGAGAGCTGCTGGTCAAGTTTATCATCCAACACTGTGCTCTCCCCGACACCTACTATGTACGTCTGTCATATCTACAATCCCTTTTGGTCTTAAGACATTATCCGTGGCGAGGGATTAGCATGACATTGTAGATGGTGGATCAGTTAACTGCTCTCTGACTTGTATATGGTGGTCCGTGTGTTTCTAAAGAACTGTGTGTGTGTTTGGTCTGTTGCAGCGTCCAGGCCAGCGCCCCAGTGACCCGGAGGAAGTGACCAATGAGGCGCTGCGGAGCATGTGTGACAACACACTTCACCTCTTCACTACGACCGTGGGACGCCTGACTGACGTGAGTCTACTGCATGGAGATAAGAATCCTCTCTCTCGGCAGGCAGGCAATATATCACCTGTTTTCTTCTCACATTAACATTTTATCTGATCAGCATATTTATGCACAAACATATATTTTGTAGTTCATGAAATCGTTTCAGGTATAGAGGCAGTGAACAAATGACATTTTAATGTTTGTTCCTGCTGTAAAAACGGCTTTTGAATACATCGAAGCCAAGTCACACTTAACACAACATAATACTGTTTATGAGAAGAGGCTGAGGGTGGAATTGCTATAATATGGAGTTTTGTGTAAAGAAGCTCAGTCAGGAGAGTATGAACTATCATCAGATGTCTTGAGAGGAAAAACGGCTCACATCCCAAGACGGCATCACCCTGTCTGTTTTACAGCCAATCACTCTGCTCTTAGTTACTTGTTCCTTTGCGGTTCCCAACATCAACACTCTCTGAGATGACATGTCTCTTGTATTACTTCCCACTGGAAGCTATGAGACAAGGCATTGACAGAGACTGAAGAGAACAATGATTTACCATGCCTTCATGGGATTAAATCTCTGCAGAATTGGGTTCAAATCATACATTAAATATTTTGTTTGATTTATAGCTCTAGGTTTGATTTAGCATGTCTAGAGCTCTGGGTTTGATTTAGCATGCCTAAAGCTCTGGGTTTGATTTAGCATGCCTAAAGCTCTTGGTTTCAAATTTTGTGACTATTCTATTGGTTCAATTGCACCAGGCGAACTCAATGTTGTGATATTACTGTACATCTATCTCCCTGTGGCAGGTGCTGTGTTCCATGCTGTACTACCTGACTGTCTATGTCTGTCTTCAGGTGCTGTGGTCCATGTTGTACTACCTAACAGTGATCCTCTGTCTGTCTCTTCAGGTCCTGTGGCCCATGCTGCTGTACTACCTGACCCCAGGTCAGTACTCCAACGCCACCACACCGCTCTGTAAGAGCCTCACGCTGCTGGGAACCAAGAAGAGAGCCTCCCAGGAGCCCAACTTCAACATCGACTTCAACGAGCAAGGTAGGTGTCTTTTAGAAGAAGGAGCTCCATTTACTAGGTGTGCAACAGAAATGTATTTTTTCTATCCCATCCTCCCTGGTAGACATTTACAGTAGATTCATACACAGTACATTACATTCATATTAACAAGCCATTATGTCATCACGATGAGCCGGGGTGATCTGACCAATGAGATGAAGTCTTTTCCTCCCTCCCTTTTCCACTCACCGAGTCAGTCTGGCGTTTCCGTATTGGGATTCGGCACACAGGCCCTTTAATGTAAACGAGATGGTCGCAGCCCGGGCCCACTCCTCGTCAGCACTTCTTTGGGATTGGGATTTCTTTTTTTTTTTCTTTGTTGAAACTGTATTTTATACAGCCATTTTGTTCTCATTAAAGGGCCGTTGGTCGGTTCTTAGAGGCCAGACAGACCAGAGTGTCTGGTTCTGATTAGCTGAATGAGAAGCCACATTTATCACTAAATAAAGCACTAGCATCGCCTGGGTCCTGAACTGTAAGGTCATTGTTTCAATCATTAAGCTGAACTCTTTGTGGGGAGAAGTATGAGCCTGGCCAGTTAATCATTCAGTCATTCATTATAATGCTTAGTCTGCTATCAACCTTGTTTATTCTCATCTGTTTCTTCTTTCTAATTCAGTTAATCTTCCCTCTCCACATATACTGATGGTGCGGCTCTTGGTGAGTATGAAACCCTAATGACATGCCACTTGAATGCTCATGGATTTCAGTTTGCTATGTGGGTGTTATAAAACTGGAACTTGATTTAAACCCTCATGAACTATGATCAGTGTCTCCAGTAATAGCTAGGCTATGTCTTTGTCTTACCTGTAAGTCGGGGTGTGTGTGTGTGTGTCTCAGGTGAATGGTTCGTTCCCGTTCCGGAGTCGTGGCCATGGTGCACCGTCTTTGTCTCTACTGAACGTTATAAGTCCTAATATCCACCCCAACGCTGAGACACTCTGGGAGAAGGAGATCCCTGCTCTCCTCAGCTACCTGGAAGGTAAAGGAACTCAACTCAATGACCCCAGAGTCTTATAACCTGTAGTGAGCAATGTCTATTTGTCAAATGGCACCCTATTCCCTATGTAGTGCCTATGGGCCCTGGTCAAAAGTAGTGCACTGAATAGGGTGCCATTTGGGGCTCATTTCTCTCTCTCCAAAGCAGAAATAACTCTGGGGGCTTTTATTGCTGCTGCAGTATTGACAGCTTAGGAGGCTGTTTGAACCTCATTTTAATGTCAGTGGTTGAAAATAGTTTTTCCTCCATGTATTCTACTGAGACTGACATCAATAAACACGCATGCTTCTACCACAACAGCTGCAGTTAAGGGACGTTATAAGTGATTCACAATTTTAAAGACAATATTTTATTGGCTATATATATATTTTTTGGGAGATATAACTTCTTTTTTTTTGTTGCTGTGGGCCATTTTCATATTTCCATCATAAAATACATAGCTTGGATTGAAGTAGAGCATAGGGTATTAAAACTGATCTTAAATCATTTTAGCTCTTTGGTTGGTTTTGGAACGTGCACAGAATATTCTGCTGCTCTCTTTTTTAAAATGTATTTATTTTTGTCTGGGAGGAAGTGCGGCGAGCGAGGTCTGAGTAGTATGGTCTATTCTTCTTTACAGAGTCTACCCCAGAAACACTAGACAACAAGAAATGGGAAGAGAGTCTATTACAGGTATGCCCGTCTTTATCTAACATCCTCTTTGTCTGTGCCCACAAAACTGTCAATAAGTCACTATGGTGATCTTTATTTAACATCCTCTTTGTCTGTCCCCACAACACTGTCAATAAGTCACTATGGTGATCTTTATCTAACATCCTCTTTGTCTGTCCCCACAACACTGTCAATAAGTCACTATGGTGATCTTTATTTAACATCCTCTTTGTCTGTCCCCACAACACTGTCAATAAGTCACTATGGTGATCTTTATCTAACATCCTCTTTGTCTGTCCCCACAACACTCAATAACAGTCAATATGTAGAACACGTTTTGTCCCAAATGAGATCTTATTCATTTTATAATGCACTAATACACTTTTGACCAGGGTCAACAGTATGGCACTACATAGGGAATAGGGTTCCTTTTGGGATACATACAGTGTCTGACACACAGTGTTGGATGAGAAATGTTTTCTGTTTCAGTCACAAAGGGATTTGATATACAGCATTATGATGTGGTCACATGACTGTGTGGTTTTGTTTGGTCATGTACAGTTCCTAGCCAAGTCCCTGGTGGCCATAGCTGATGACAAGTGGAGCTGTCAGCTGGCTATAGAGGCCACACGTTACCTGTCCACCTATAACCAGTCCCTGGAAGAGAAGGTTAGTGAACAACCTCATCCTAACCTCTCTTCAACCATGAGTAGGGCCAAGAGTTCTTCATGACCTGACCAGGGAGTTCTCTGGTCTCCACTTAGAGTTCAGGGAAAACTCCTAGCCCTAACCATGAGATGTAACACATTCTATTTATTTGTCTCTTTAAACATGATCTTATTTATAAGTACCTCAAGGAACTCTTCTGAACTTGATAAGCTTTAACAAAATCTTATTAAAACAATATATTCTACAAAGTATCCAGATTGGTAGAACCTCCATAAGCCTCAGCAAAATCTTAGTAAAAGAATATCTAATACAAACTATCAATGTTTGTCATCTTGGCTTCATGGCTCTTTCCAGAGTTTCCTCTACAGGTGCGTTGGTGTGACTCTGCAGCAGTGTTCCAATAAGGACGTGGTCCAGAAGCAGCTACAGGAGATACTGATCAGTGCACGACACAACGACGCCATCGAGAGAGCGGTAAACCTCTTAGTCTCCGTTTGAGTCAGGCCATGATCCTCTTGATAGCGTTTGCTTTTATTTATCATCAAATGTTCAGCGTGACCCGTGATGTAATTGTCTGCGTACGGCAGGGCAGAGCGTCGCCGGGCAGAACAGTGTTTCTTTGTGCAGCTAAATTGCCCATTTAAGACAGTCTTGTGACAAGTACTCTTAAACCTTTGCTTATTTTCAAAGGGAGGTCACGTCTGCCTTCCTAAGCTGTAATTTTGTGTCTGGTGTTATGTTTCCGCTCATTTCCGTTGTATTTTAACCAGATGATTAGGAGTTGTGGTGTTTTTACAGTCTTTAGGCCTAATAGAGAGTGGTAGTCAAATTGTAATGCTGGTGTTAATGATAATCCAGATGTACTGTTTGGTCATTGGAGGCTGAAGCGTCCATTAAACTGTGCTAATAGGGTGTGTTTGGGGTAATGGGTTTCCCAGGGTGTCGCCATGGGGATCGGGCTGTGTGCAAGCAGTCATCTCGATGCCACTCTGGCCAAACTGGACGACTTCGGGAAATCTGACGCCTTCAAGAAAGCCTCAGGAATATTCAGCCTGCTCAAAGTTAGTATGCTATTCGTGTTTTTATTTTCATCGTAGGCAGATAAACACAAACCTGGCAATGTCTGCCTACCTGGGAGGTTCTCTCTACACCGTACAGTCAGCAATTTAACACATTCAGATTGAAGATTTTATGGAGTTTGTTTTTCTTTCTACTACTTTGAGCATTTGATTGAGCCTGCCTGGAGTGCCAGGTACAGTCGGCACGGTTTGCACTTTTGGGACTATTCCATTGGTTCCATTTCACCAGACAAGCTCGATCAAGCCCTGCTAACGTATTTCTAAAGGAAACGTGTACGGGTATTGATAAACTGATTTTAATTAGCCTAATTTATATATTTGAAGGTTTTTATAAAGTTGACATTCATTCCACATTTGAAATAGCTTTTTAGTCCACTACTAGGCTCAATCTGTGTCTGGGAAACCAGCCCGTACACTAATCCTTTCCATCTCTACCATCTCCTCCACAGGACAAGAATGACTTGGATGTAGAGAAGATGAAGAGCACGCTGATCCTGTGTTACGGTTACGTAGCGCTCCACGCCCCAGAGGACCAGATCCTGTCCCGCATCGACTCAGACATCCTCCGCAGCATCAGTAAGCACTTCAACACCAAGGTAAGGAGCTAGGGCTTGGGAGACACTCACATGATTGCTCCACCACATCCCTTTAATAAAGCTAGTCCACAAAGTTTCGACCCAAGAGTGAATCTCTGTCAGGAAGGCCTGGATGAAACAGACAGCCAGCATCTCTCAAATTTAAATGGTTCTTTAATGTTGTCAGTCTCAATGGACCCGTTTTGGCCTTCAGGGCACATAGTCACAAAGCGTCTCAGAGTTGGAGTGCTGATTTGGATCAGTTTTATCTTTTATATCATAATGAATAAGAGGGGGAGGATCTGATCGTAGATCAGCACTCCTACTCAGACCCTACAGGCCCAAGCCTTCATCAGCATAAAGACCGAAGAGAGTTAGTTAGGGTGTTACATTTGGCTGCCCATACTGTTAGAGTACAGAGGCTGCCAGGGACCGACCTGTTAAATACCCCCACATGTCCTATAAAGAGGTGCAGCCAGTCAAATTAAACCCCACTCCCATCTCCAACCATCCATTTATCCCCCCATTGCAGAGAGAGAAAATAATCACTGAGCGATACCCGTCGCTGATCACCACATAGCACTGTGTTTTCCCTTTCCTCAATGGCAGCGTTAGCTAGCGTAGTCAGAATAGCTGCAGTTTCACATTATTCCTGAAACTCTATTTTTACTGTTCTCCGTTGGCCCAGTGAGCATGCTTGGGTTGGCATGGTACTGAGTGACCTCGCAGAGAAGAAGTTCTGTGAGCATGCTTGGGTTGGCATGGTACTGAGTGACCTCACAGAGAAGAAGTTCTGTGAGCATGCTTGGGTTGGCATGGTACTGAGTGACCTCGCAGAGAAGAAGTTGTGATAAGACTGAGTCTGATGGAGTTAAAAAGACATGCTGGTCAGACAGGATCCATCCCAAATGGAACCCTATTCCCTACATAGTGCACTATATAGTGAATTTGGGATGTACACAGTCGGTTAGGCTCACTGCTCACAATTACATACTGGTGGTTATATGGTTAAAACCAACGATGGGTCATAATTTGAGGCATTTGAAAGGTACATAAAACCACACAGCACAAACCACAGTGAAAGGGATGTGTGATTATATCAACCAGTTGGAGAAGTCCCGCTACGTTGTAGTGTTTCAAATGTCTCACTCGTATCATTCAGGAGCTCTCTGTCTCTCCATGGCTACAGATGAACCTGGTTTATGTCCTCAGGGGTTCTTCTCCTGTAGCTGCCGGCCATATGCTTAGCATCACAATGACTGTCTGAACTAGCCTCCATAGTTGTCTTGGTTAAATGAGTCCCGTTAAACTGCAGCCTTCAGGGAGGAGCCGCTGCCAATGTACACGATGACCTCCAGATGTCCACTTGAATTGGATCATGGGATTTTATGTCCGTGGTTAGGGTGGGTGATTGGACACACACACACACACACACACACACACACACACAAGGTGTTTAATGTTAAGAAGCCATCGAGTCTTTTGGGTTCCACACAGGGCTCATTTAATTGGCTACGGCTAGTTGGCTAGCACTGTAACATTTGCTAACCTTTTTACTGCAATGTGGAAATAGAGGTTGAGTTCATCTGTATGTGTGAGACATTTAATGTACCGCTGTCCCTTACCATGGTTAACCATCTAAACGGGGAACACTTTCATGGTAAGGGCCTTCTGTAGTCTGATACCTTTTTCTTAATGAGGGGAAAGAGCATATTCTCTTCTCTTTAGGGGGAAAGGATATATTCTCGTCTAGTAGCGTACACTTGTGGATTAAACTCCTTGTTGCTTTTATGTTGTGCAGGTTCTGGGAATTAAAATAGAGACCAAGGTACCGTGACTGGACCCTAATGAAGGATCCTCTCTCTGTCTCTCACTAAAACTCCTCTACCAATCTCTTCTCTCTAGAACGCTGCTGCTTCAACTTTCTGAACTTTTAGAAGTAAATGGCTCAGCACCACATGTAGTTATAATGGGAGGCGGTGTATTTGTTCGCCTCTGTTTCAGAAGTTCAGAACGTTTAGTGCTTTTGAATGCCCTCCATGTCCTACTAACACGGTATGACACTATGGTGTTTCTAGGGCCTTGTGGTTTCCTCCTCCCCTTTTTGATCGAAGACACACACCAGCTCTTAGGTTGTGATGCCAAATCATATGGTGGAATTTGATGTTCAAATTCTTTTTCCCCTTCCAGATCGCAAAGCTTACATTTCTGTCTGACATTTACAGTCTCCAAATCAAGGCATGGATGATCATTCTTTAAAAATACACCCTGTACTTTTTGATTGTTGAATTCATATTGACCTGTATCTGCACATTGATTTTTAAGCCAACTGAAAAGTAGTCAACTTCATCTTCAGTAGAATGTGTGACTTACCCAACCATAAGCTGTTGTTTCTTATGCCATTTCCTGAAACCATTCTATTGATGAGATGCTCTTAGCAAGTTAAAAATAATAATAATAATTATCGACCCCTAACATTTTCAACTAAATCAAAAAATCACTAGGGTTGAAATCCTTGGTCCTGCTCTAGGCTCTCCAGCTATCTCTAGATGTGTTATGGATGGCATAGGGAACTTTAGAATCATAGGGTCAGTGACTGTCTGTGTATGAGGGCTGCACTATACAACTAATATGTGGTTGTCTTGCTCACAATGATGCCAACAAACTAAACCTCGGACTGCTATCGCCATGAACACAGTCTGAGGCTGTGTGTTTGTCTCTGTTTGTGTCCGTCTCCCTGTCTCTGTGCATATGTGTGTGTCTATCGGTGTGTGTGTACGCTGTATTCCCCCCCCATCAGGACCTGACCATGAAGCTGAGTCTGATTCAGAGTGTGGGGCTCATAGCCAAGGCCATCAGCACCGTCGTACGTAATCAGGGCTACATGTTCGTCCGCAAGCAGGAACTCATGGCAGTCATGATGGTCAGTGTTTATGTCATGTTTATGTATTCTGTTATGTCGTTGTTAGAACAGTGTTATGTAGCCCTTATGATGGAGGGTTACATTAAATGTTACTGGATTTAGATCACACCAACTGTAAAACATTTAGTTAAATGTTACTGGATTTAGATCACACCAACTGTAAAACATTGTTAGTTAAATGTTACTGGATTTAGATCACATTGTTTATGACTGCCTATGACAGCTGTTATGTCTTAGGCAGCTGTTAGAAAGGTTTTATGATATAAGGGCTGCTACAGTCAATTGGTTCTGATTGTGTTGACCCATCTCAATATCTTCCTTTTATTGAAGGATTTTATCAAGGCAGAACCCACGGATGCCATGCGGACTCCGGTTCGCCACCTTGTGATGACCACGTGTGCCAACCTCATGTATCCTTTAATGCCCAGAGGTGTGCTAGTGGGTTGCATATTAGAACAGAGCCCAGAGATGTCAGCCATAGACTGTCAGCCTGTCAGGAGCTTGTCAGTACCAGGTGTTTCATCTTCCTCTCGGGTTGCAAAAATCAGGGAACTTTCTCCAAATTCCCAGGTATTCCAGAAATCCTGTTTGGAAGATTCTAGATATTCCTTCCCTCCTGATTCCAGGAATCTTCCAACCAGCATGTCTGGAAAACCTGGGTAGTTTTTGCAACCCTAGCCTCTACTGAGTGACATCATTGATCCTTGACCCCAGGTTGACCCCAGTAACCTGGAGCCGGCACTGACGGAGAATGAGAACTTTGATATGCTGCGGACGTGTCTGAACGGTGTGTACGGCCTTCCCCCGGTGAACACTCCGGACAAGGACAGGGGAAAAGACGAGGAGGTGCTGGAGCCCCAACAGAGAGAGGTGAGGGATGACGCTGTAGCATCTCAATACCTCGTTGTGATTTTTCCCCGTCAGTGGGTTGCTGTAGTCAACAGGTGCACAAACCTGGAGGGGGCGCAAAATGAGAATTACTCTACGTGTAGGTACATGAACTATTATTCATACAAATCAACCAATCCATATTGAAAAGTTTGTTCTCGATTCAATCTAATTGATGTTGACCTAAGTGCAATCAAACCAATGCATCATGGACATTTCAAAGTCAGTGGATTGGCATAGGGTGAGTCACAAACCATGTGACTAAAGCAGGAAGTGATTTATTATGTATCCTGTTATAGAGAAACCTTAGTTATGTTCAACTTTAGGACACACATGAACAACCTCAAGTATACATACACTGTATGCACAGCCCTTCTCTCTGTGTGTAGACACGCAGTCATCTCAGCAAAAACATAAACCTGCACTTTGTTCCTTCACACTCATTTTGTGAAAGTATGAAACGGGGTGTTCGCGGGTCCTTAAAACATATCTTAAATTCATTTATCTGATTTAAAGGCCTTAATAAGTTAAAACATTTCTTAAAGAATGTGACGGAGATGACTACACTGTTTTACATTGTGCTTCTGCGTAATTGTTGCTACTTTATCAAAACGGCAGTATTAAATAACAATCGAACCGCACTTTCAAGATGGTGTGTGTGTGTGTGTGTGTGTGTGTGTGTGTGTGTGTGTGTGTGTGTGTGTGTGTGTGTGTGTGTGTGTGTGTGTGTGTGTGTGTGTGTGTGTGTGTGTGTGTGTGTCGGGCCGTTGCCAGAGGAGAGGGAAGGTAGCCTATACAATCAGATAGACAACAACCCGATCTGGGATGAGAAACCGACATTGTCCTTCTTACCTAAGAAATGTTGCTTATGTTGGTGATTAGGCTACACAATGTTCCTGCAGATTGTTTTGGTTGTAAAAACATTTTTGTGCATTAATCTGCTTCCTGAAATGAAAGTATCTGCCCTGTCCCTGTTTCGCTGCTGGCTCTCGCTCCTTCTCCCCCCTTTACACACGGAGTGAAGGGAGAGATGCAGTCTGACAGTTGAGCAACATTTTAGAAATGTAATTGTGGGAAAGACGTAGTTGTTTTAAAACAACTACTGTTAAGAGTAGAGTCTCAGCTTTGTGTATACTGTAAAAATAATTTCTGTCAAGATAGAGGAAATGACACCACATTACAAACGGATGATGAGCCAGTGGAACGGAGAGGAGCGTACCATTTGGGGTGAATACAATGGAACGTTTTTGTAGGATGTTACATTTACTGTTAGATCAATTGCATTGCTATCCAGCAACAATATCATATTTAGAGTTAGCACTCTAGCTAATGTGTTTGGAGTTCCCACTTCCTCGGGCGGCAGGTAGCCTAGCGGTTAGAGCGTTGGTCCTGTAACCGAAAGGTTGCTGGTTTCAATACCCGACTCGACAAGGTGAAAAATCTGAGCAAGGCACCTCAACCTTAATTAGCTCCAGGGGTGCTGCACTACTATGGCTGACCCTTTAAAACAACACATTTCACTGCACCTATCTGGTGTATGTGACTACATTATATGTATTTATTTGTAGCATATAGCCTAGGCCAATATACACAAACATGCAGGCAAATAAAAAAAATCGGATTTATTCTGGATCCTATTTTGTTATCGCACATCAGATTAACTATCATGCATTCCCTGAACATGTTAGATGAAATGTCTATAATAATGTCTCTGCACTGGATCAAGTCAGTCTTAGAGCCCTCCCTCTTAGCTACCTTGCTTTAAAGTACAGCCATTTGATCCTGGATTCACTGAATGAGTTATTTTATTAGACTTTTTGGTTGTAGGCTAATGTTCTAGTCTTATCCCATCATTATTATTGGATAATACCTCCAGGAGACCTACTGGGTGTGTAGACTTTTGTTCCAGCCCCAGTCTAACACGTCAGATTCTACAAATCAGCTGCTCAACAGGACCTTGTTAATCTGACTCCGGTGTGTTTGAGCAGTGCTGAATCAAACGCCTGCACACCCAGTGACCTAGTTCTCCAGGTGGAGAGTTGACCGCATGTTTATACACTTACTGTGCTGTATTTTTGACTTTAAGGATTTTTTCACAGTGGTATGGTGATGTTATTAAGTATCATTGTAGCAGGTATAGGTATCGAAGCCTGAGTTCTGGACACTTAGCTTGTGATCTAGCTAATGATTAGCCCATTGGGGCAGCCTAAACAAATGCAGATGGGTAACCCCATGCTTCAGCCATGCTTCAGCCATCTATAGCCTAGCAGCCCAGGAATCATCAACTAGATTCAGACGCAGGCTAATTAAAATAAAAAATAAAATAAAAATATTGAGTGGATGGAACATAATGACTAATAATTTGTAGACTACAAATTGACCACAAGAAGCCCAAACAGATATGTTTGACTAAAACATAATAATTTCAAACCTTGCTTACATTTGTGTACGATCACGTGTCTCTCTATAATGCGTGGGAATACTTGGAAACAGTCTTAAATTCAACTTCATGGAACCAGCAGATACCCTGAAAGTGGAGATGGTAAAGCTTGTATCTACTGCTTTTCCCACAGGCGTTATACAAAGACACCTTCGATGCTCTTCAGGAGTTGTTGAGGAATATTCTGTCAAGAGACCTGAGTCCAGACGGACTCCAGAGTGTATTCAAGGTAAGTTGGTGATAAGAAGTATACGCTTAAATGTTGACTTATTTATACGTTGATCTTTAGCTCAATCTTGACCGTGTCTTTGGTCGTCCGCAGCACATTGAGGAGTGGTTGAGTTCTGGTCAGGGTCATGAGAGGGAGAGGGCGATGAACACCACCGCTCACATCCTACAGTTCTACTTCAACAACCTCCACGTCAAAGTGAGTCAGAAAAACATCTGCAAACCCTTCTTTCTCAGGTAATATTTGGACCTTACTAGCTGAAGTCCTTGAGTTCTGTAGACATAAACTAACCGCAAATAAAGCTGTGTTTGTGTTTTTCAAAACGTTTGAGATGCCATAATGTTCAGCTCAGTAAGTATACTTACTGAGCTGAACCTTTGTTTGCAGTGGTTCTAAAGGCTCATTTGGTAGGAACAATGGGGCTTGTGGTACCAGGACCACAACATACTGAAGGACATGGAAATAAATCATCCACAACTCCTGGAGAACAGTAGAAGTTGATAAAAGTGCTTCTTTATTGTTAAAGGGATACTTGGGGATTTTGGCAATGAGGCCCTTTATCTACTTTCCCAGACTCAGATGAACAGGTGAACTGAACTAGAAGTCTATGGATATCTGCTAGCATCCTTGTAGATACCATTATACTTCGTCATTGTGCTAACGCCAGTTAGCATTGGCTTACGAAACGACCTCTAATTTCCTTAATACTGGATACAGAGTCATAAAAATGGTATCCACAAGTGGGGGAAGTAGATGCAAGGCGTCATTGCCAAAATCCTGAAGGATCCCTTTAAACGTGGAACCAACCCATAGCCTTAATCTGGGTGTTCTGTCTCTGTAGAACATGGTAACCTTCCACAACCTGGGTTCTCTCCTGGGCCGTCTGGCCCCCCGATGCACCGACCCCAACCCCCTGGTCCGCAGGGCAGCCATCGACTGCATCTACACCCTGCTCTACATCCAGCTACGCTACGAAGGTAACACACACACACACACACACACACACACACTGTCTCTGATTCAATACGCCTCGTCTTGTATAGTTTCCTATTCTCTGGCGACCAGCTTAACTCCCCCAGCGACCAGCTTAACTCCCCCAGCGACCAGCTTAACTCCCCCAGCGACCAGCTTAACTCCCCCAGCGACCAGCTTAACTCCCCCAGCGACCAGCTTAACTCCCCCAGCGACCAGCTTAACTCCCCCAGCGACCAGCTTAACTCCCCCAGCGACCAGCTTAACTCCCCCAGCGACCAGCTTAACTCCCCCAGCGACCAATACAGCCCATTTGTAGACACCTTTTAATATGGGAAACTCTGGTTCCATTCCAAATGGCACCCTATTCCCTATATAAGGCTCTGGTCAAAAGGAGTTGACTATATGGAGTGGGCTGCCGTTTGGGAAGCACCTCTGTGTTTGTGTGGCATTCTGCTGGGAGTGAGAGCGCAGTGTGGAGCTGGTCTCATTGTCTCCCTGCCCTGGCGCTAGGCTTCTCTCTGGACTATAAAGACGACTCGGTGGAGAGACTGATCACACTGAGGGAGAGCATGGACAACCCAGACCACTCTGTCCTCTACAAGACCTGCTCCGAGCTGGCCAAGGTGAGGGACTCTGTTACACGATAGGAGAATACAGTCAGCATTACATTCACAAAATTCTGGTCAGCTCTTTCTGGAAAACCTGGGAATTTGGGGAAAGTTACTGGAATTTTGCAGCCCTACTTTCATAATGTGTCTGTCTTTATTTTGTCTGTCTGTTTTCCCCTCGTCTGTGTAGATCATCAGTAAGCGTCTGCCCCAGCAGCAGCTCAACACTCTGATCTTCATGTTGTTTGAGGGGCTGGTGGACTCCCAGTCTAACTGCTCCAGAGCCTCCAGTGTTCTACTCAACACCCTGCTGAAGAACAGAGGAGCGGGACTACAAGACCTGGTACACTCGCACACTCACTGACTCGCACACTCTCTCACAAACACATTCACCCCCTCTAAATGAGCTGTGTGTGTCAGGTATCAGAGATGCTGGAGGTGCTTCACAGCCGTCTGCAGATGATCAGTGAGGAGCAGGTGAAGGTGTCTGTGGCCCAGTCCATCCTCATCCTGGCTACACAGCACCTCCAGACTGTCATCAACACACTCATCTCCTACCCCCTGCCCTTCGACAGGTGAGAACCCTCCCTCCATCTCCTACCCCCTGCCCTTCGACAGGTGAGAACCATCTCTCTCTTCCTCCTCCCTCCATCTCCTACCCCCTGCCCTTCGACAGGTGAGAACCATCTCTCTCTTCCTCCTCCCTCCATCTCCCACCCCCTGCCCTTCGACAGGTGAGAACCATCTCTCTCTTCCTCCTCCCTCCATCTCCCACCCCCTGCCCTTCGACAGGTGAGAACCATCTCTCTCTTCCTCCTCCCTCCATCTCCCACCCCCTGCCCTTCGACAGGTGAGAACCATCTCTCTCTTCCTCCTCCCTCCATCTCCTACCCCCTGCCCTTCGACAGGTGAGAACCATCTCTCTCTTCCTCCTCCCTCCATCTCCCACCCCCTGCCCTTCGACAGGTGAGAACCATCTCTCTCTTCCTCCTCCCTCCATCTCCCACCCCCTGCCCTTCGACAGGTGAGAACCATCTCTCTCTTCCTCCTCCCTCCATCTCCTACCCCCTGCCCTTCGACAGGTGAGAACCATCTCTCTCTTCCTCCTCCCTCCATCTCCTACCCCCTGCCCTTCGACAGGTGAGAACCATCTCTCTCTTCCTCTCCTTCCTCCATCTCCCACCCCCTGCCCTTCGACAGGTGAGAACCATCTCTCTCTTCCTCCTCCCTCCATCTCCTACCCCCTGCCCTTCGACAGGTGAGAACCATCTCTCTCTCTTCGTCTTCTATCTCCCCTCTGTTCAACAAAGAAGATCCCTCTCCGTCTTTGTTTCTCCATTTGACAAGTGACAGCTCTCTCCTCTTCTCCTTTCCAAAAGTCAACTCCCGTTCTCCCTGCTTCATTTGACATGTTAATTCTCTCACTCTCTCGCTCTCACACACAAGTGAAACTCCATGAATCTTCCAACCAGTATTTCTGGAGAACTGAGGAATTTGGGGAAAGTTAGACATTTTGCAACCCTGTGTGTAGTAGCAGAGGAAATGGTTTTACTGCCTCCCATTCTTTGTGAGCGCTACCCCTCACGGTCACTTCTCCCTGTGTGATCCCCAGTTGGAGCTGTGAGATGTGGATTGCCCTGGGGGCAGACAGTAAACTGGCCTCTCAGATCATGGAGATGCTGATGGAGAAGCTCAACGTCATGGTGCCCTACGTGGACAAGAAGGAGTCCATGATGAGAGGAGGCCTCACCAAGGTGGCCACCAGTCACCCTCTAGCTGTGAGTAGCAGGTTGTAGAGTGCTATGATGAGACTGTAGATGTCTGGGTAATGGTGGGTTGCTAGGTTTATTTGTGTCAAATGTACAAGTCTGAGCAATCATTTTCTATGCTGTTCTATTGTGTCAGATGACCTGTGCCCTGAAGGAGATGATGCTGAACGGCCAGAGCCATGAGGCGGTGGTGTCCCTGTTCCCCCAGCTCTTCAGCTCCCTGCTGGTCCGCCTGGGCTCCAGCGTGGGGGTCACACTACCCAAAGACATCAACAGCTCCGGAACAAACAGGAAGAGCCCCACCAAACTGGCCGCCGGCTTCGACGTGTGCGGGTGGGTTAGGAGCCGACATGCGCTAGCTAGCACATACTGTACCATAAGACACACTGGGTGGAGTGCAGGGACACCCCATTAGATTATCTGGGGAGCCAGTGTTAGAAAATAACTAGAGGTTAGGTCCTACAGGGGTCCACATGAACCCCCCCCCCCCAATATACCTCCCAGAAAATGTGATTACGGAGATCATCCAAACATATAAAACGTAAATATACACTAAGTACTGGTGACATACTATATGAAGTTATCAGTACAGGTAATCAAAAAGAGTAATGACAGTATCTGTTTCACTGATCATAGTTACCATACGATGTGAAAATGAAGCAGGAACAATCTAGTTATTTTAATTGAAGGTTTAACTCCTTTGTCTGTGTGTTCCTGGGTCTGCAGGGTAGCGGTGGAGGCACTGCGGATCCTCCTGGCCCGGGCCCAGCTGGACGATGTAGTGAAACCCCTGGACCAGGAGGGGGCCTGGGACAAGATGAAGGACCCCCAGCAGCACATCACCGGGGTCACCCTCCTCGCCAGGTACACCCTGACCCTAACCCTGGCTTCATGTCCACATCCTGGTTCAACCCTAACCTCAGCTCTAACTCTTTCTTCATGATATGTACAGTATAGCTACCCTATGTGCTGTACCAGTTAGTGTGAGGTGTGTTGTTTTCAGGGCCATGGCCAGGCACGCAGGCCCTCGTCTCCCGGCCATAGTGGAGTGTCTGTGCCCCTGTCTCAACAACATCTACGAGTGTCAGAGGGTCACTATCACAGCCTTCTTCTCTGAGGTGAGCCAAGCCCAGGGTCCACTGTTGTAGGTCTGTAAGGTGAGCCAAGCCCAGGGCCCACTGTTGTAGGTCTGTAAGGTGAGCCAAGCCCAGGGCCCACTGTTGTAGGTCTGTAAGGTGAGCCAAGCCCAGGGCCCACTGTTGTAGGTCTGTAAGAAGGAAGCAATATGGTAGAATGTCCACCACCACACTGATAATTCCTATCCAGAACCTTCACATCTGCAAACATATAAATCCTATGTCACACCAAGCAATTTGGATGCAATTTCTGTTGCAGATGCAAGTGACATCAACTTTGCTGATACACAAAGCAATTCAAATGTAATAGAAATTGCATGCAACATCCAATCCTGTCATACATCACGGTTTCATAAATGTTGTTTTGCCAAACGTTTGGAAATTGTAACATAATTGATGTAGACAAAATGCTGGCTGTACAATTTAGCTAGCTAGCCAAAATGTTGCCAATTTGCCAACCATGTTTTGCCAAGCTACTGTAACTAGCTAGCAAACCAAGCTAGCGATGAGCTCAGCTAGCTAGCTAGTGAAGTTCATGTTGGACAGAAATGTCTGGGGGAGGAGACAGGTTAAAGAAGGATTTTTAAGCCTTGAGACAATTGAGATGGATTGTGTGTGTGTGCTATTCAGGGGGTGAATGGACAAGACAATATAGAAGTGCCTTTGAACAGGGTATGGTAGTACAGCAGGTTCTAGGCACACTGGTTTGTGTCAAGAACTGCAACTCTGCTTACTAAGCTAACATTTTGTTGATGTAATTAACCCCTTAGTTTAAGCACTAAACGATCTCCATATAGTTCCATGTATTTTCTAAAAGTGGTGCACGGCTACCTTCAGACTAGTCGTATGAGGGTTGTGGGCGTCTTGGAGCAAAACAACTGACATGTACGTGTTTGTGAGGGTCGTATTAGTGTATAGCCCAAACTGTTCAGACACTACAGACAGAAGTTGGCAGATCGGCTGTACCGTCTTCAGACAAGTCCTGTGATGCTTGTAGGGGGGGTCGTAAGGCAAAACATGTTGTTAGAGGGGCTGCCCACGTCCACTCTAGGGGGTTTAGAGGTGTGACAGAGTTAGGATGTCAAACTGGACATAGTGGCTTTACAGTATTATAATACTTAGAAAACCATTTTAATTGCCGTTGTCACCAGGAGTCAAAGTACTTCACATTGCATTTGTTGAGCTTTTGTAGGTCTGCTACATGTATATCTCAATGTATCGGCTTCACACTGTGTTCTGTCTCTGTGTGTAACGCAAGTTACTGAACCACTGGCTTCACACTGTGTTCTGTCTCTGTGTGTAACACTAGTTACTGAACCACTGTGTTCTGTCTCTGTGTGTAACACTAGTTACTGAACCACTGTGTTCTGTCTCTGTGTGTAACGCTAGTTACTGAACCACTGTGTTCTGTCTCTGTGTGTAACACTAGTTACTGAACCACTGTGTTCTCTCTGTGTGTAACACTAGTTGCTGAACCACTGTGTTCTGTCTCTGTGTAACACTAGTTGCTGAACCACTATGTTCTGTCTCTGTGGGTAACACTAGTTGCTGAACCACTATGTTCTCTCTCTGTGGGTAACACTAGTTGCTAAACCACTGTGTTCTGTCTCTGTGGGTAACACTAGGTGCTGAACCACTGTGTTCTGTCTCTGGGTAACACTAGTTGCTAAACCACTGTGTTCTGTCTCTGTGGGTAACACTAGTTGCTAAACCACTGTGTTCTCTCTGTGTGTAACACTAGTTGCTGAACCACTATGTTCTGTCTCTGTGTGTAACACTAGTTGCTGAACCACTGTGTTCTGTCTGTGGGTAACACTAGTTGCTGAACCACTGTGTTCTCTCTGTGTGTAACACTAGTTGCTGAACCACTGTGTTCTGTCTCTGGGTAACACTAGTTGCTGAACCACTATGTTCTGTCTCTGTGTGTAACACTAGTTGCTGAACCACTGTGTTCGGTCTCTGTGGGTAACACTAGTTGCTGAACCACTGTGTTCTGTCTCTGTGGGTAACACTAGTTGCTGAACCACTGTGTTCTGTCTCTGGGTAACACTAGTTGCTGAACCACTATGTTCTGTCTCTGTGTGTAACACTAGTTGCTGAACCACTGTGTTCGGTCTCTGTGGGTAACACTAGTTGCTGAACCACTGTGTTCTGTCTCTGTGGGTAACACTAGTTGCTGAACCACTGTGTTCTGTCTCTGTGGGTAACACTAGTTGCTGAACCACTGTGGTCTGTCTCTGTGGGTAACACTAGTTGCTGAACCACTGTGTTCTGTCTCTGTGGGTAACACTAGTTGCTGAACCACTATGTTCTGTCTCTGTGTAACACTAGTTGCTGAACCACTGTGTTCTGTCTCTGTGTGTAACACTAGTTGCTGAACCACTATGTTCTGTCTCGTGTGTAACACTAGTTGCTGAACCACTGTGTTCTGTCTCTGTGTGTAACACTAGTTGCTGAACCACTATGTTCTGTCTCTGTGTGTAACACTAGTTGCTGAACCACTGTGTTCTGTCTCTGTGTAACACTAGTTGCTGAACCACTGTGTTCTGTCTCTGTGTGTAACACTAGTTGCTGAACCACTATGTTCTGTCTCTGTGTGTAACACTAGTTGCTGAACCACTGTGTTCTGTCTCTGTGTGTAACACTAGTTGCTGAACCACTATGTTCTGTCTCTGTGGGTAACACTAGTTGCTGAACCACTATGTTCTGTCTCTGTGTAACACTAGTTGCTGAACCACTGTGTTCTCTCTCTGTGTAACACTAGTTGCTGAACCACTATGTTCTGTCTCTGTGTAACACTAGTTGCTGAACCACTGTGTTCTGTCTCTGTGGGTAACACTAGTTGCTGAACCACTGTGTTCTGTCTCTGTGTGTAACACTAGTTGCTGAACCACTATGTTCTGTCTCTGTGGGTAACACTAGTTGCTGAACCACTGTGTTCTGTCTCTGTGTAACACTAGTTGCTGAACCACTGTGTTCTGTCTCTGTGGGTAACACTAGTTGCTGAACCACTATGTTCTGTCTCTGTGGGTAACACTAGTTGCTGAACCACTGTGTTCTGTCTCTGTGTGTAACACTAGTTGCTGAACCACTGTGTTCTCTCTCTGTGGGTAACACTAGTTGCTGAACCACTGTGTTCTGTCTCTGTGTAACACTAGTTGCTGAACCACTATGTTCTGTCTCTGTGGGTAACACTAGTTGCTGAACCACTATGTTCTGTCTCTGTGTGTAACACTAGTTGCTGAACCACTATGTTCTGTCTCTGTGGGTAACACTAGTTGCTGAACCACTGTGTTCTCTCTGTGTGTAACACTAGTTGCTGAACCACTATGTTCTGTCTCTGTGTGTAACACTAGTTGCTGAACCACTGTGTTCTCTCTGTGTGTAACACTAGTTGCTGAACCACTATGTTCTGTCTCTGTGTGTAACACTAGTTGCTGAACCACTGTGTTCTGTCTCTGTGTGTAACACTAGTTGCTGAACCACTGTGTTCTCTCTGTGTAACACTAGTTGCTGAACCACTGTGTTCTCTATGTGGGTAACACTAGTTGCTGAACCACTATGTTCTGTCTCTGTGTGTAACACTAGTTGCTGAACCACTATGTTCTGTCTCTGTGGGTAACACTAGTTGCTGAACCACTGTGTTCTGTCTCTGTGTGTAACACTAGTTGCTGAACCACTGTGTTCTGTCTCTGTGTGTAACACTAGTTACTGAACCACTGTGTTCTGTCTCTGTGGGTAACACTAGTTGCTGAACCACTATGTTCTGTCTCTGTGGGTAACACTAGTTGCTGAACCACTGTGTTCTGTCTCTGTGGGTAACACTAGTTGCTGAACCACTGTGTTCTGTCTCTGTGGGTAACACTAGTTGCTGAACCACTGTGTTCTGTCTCTGTGTGTAACACTAGTTGCTGAACCACCACGTGGTGACAGAGCTGATGATGATGGATGTCCTGATGAACAACATGATGGAGCGTATCTCTGACCCCTGCTGTACCGTCCGCATGCTGGCCGTCAGGGGGCTGGGGAACATCGCTGTGGGATCACCTGAGAAGGTATGACTGATTTAATCTTACCTCAATGTGGCAATATTACGCAGGCAAAAGTATTAACAGAAGTTTCAAGAGATACCAGAGGGTTAGGGTTAGGATATACTACAGAGCAGGATCAATGAGTTAGCCAGATATCTTTTATAAACAACTCAAAATATATATTTATTTTCTGGTTCATTAAGAATTCTGAACTGTGTTTTTGGTTGAGTCAATTAGACCATGCCAATTTCAAGTATATAAAATAAGTTATTTCAGAATATTTAAGCAAGTTATCTGGCTAACTGGTTAATCCTACTTTGTAGTATATCCCTCTGGTCCAACCAAGACCGCAGCAGAGGGGAACAATGTTTCAGACAAATATGGATCTCTATGTAATCACAACCTATACAACATCTATTTTATAGGTAAATAAATATGCCAAGGAGCTGCTGGCTGCTATGAGCTCTGGGATGGAGGAGAAGGACGACCCTGGGAAACTCATCACTCTAGAGGCCATGTCGGGCCTGTCCAAGGTGCTCCTCTACCTGGACAAGAAGAACGTCCAGCTGCTGGTCGTCTACATCTTCATGAAGATCAAACCCTTCCTGGAGAGTGTGAGTAGAGCAGAGACACACGTCTCTGTTGTCATGGTTACACACTGCTGCAGCCCACTGTTGGTAGAGTTACCACCCTGCTGCAGCCCACTGTTGGTAGAGTTACCACCCTGCTGCAGCCCACTGTTGGTAGAGTTACCACCCTGCTGCGGCCCACTGTTGGTGGAGTTACCACCCTGCTGCGGCCCACTGTTGGTGGAGTTACCACCCTGCTGCAGCCCACTGTTGGTAGAGTTACCACCCTGCTGCGGCCCACTGTTGGTAGAGTTACCACCCTGCTGCGGCCCACGGTTGGTGGAGTTACCACCCTGCTGCGGCCCACTGTTGGTAGAGTTACCACCCTGCTGCAGCCCACTGTTGGTAGAGTTACCACCCTGCTGCGGCCCACTGTTGGTGGAGTTACCACCCTGCTGCGGCCCACTGTTGGTAGAGTTACCACCCTGCTGCAGCCCACTGTTGGTAGAGTTACCACCCTGCTGCGGCCCACTGTTGGTGGAGTTACCACCCTGCTGCAGCCCACTGTTGGTAGAGTTACCACCCTGCTGCGGCCCACTGTTGGTAGAGTTACCACCCTGCTGCGGCCCACTGTTGGTAGAGTTACCACCCTGCTGCAGCCCACGGTTGGTAGAGTTACCACCCTGCTGCGGCCCACTGTTGGTAGAGTTACCACCCTGCTGCAGCCCACTGTTGGTAGAGTTACCACCCTGCTGCAGCCCACTGTTGGTAGAGTTACCACCCTGCTGCAGCCCACTGTTGGTAGAGTTACCACCCTGCTGCAGCCCACTGTTGGTAGAGTTACCACCCTGCTGCAGCCCACTGTTGGTAGAGTTACCACCCTGCTGCAGCCCACTGTTGGTAGAGTTACCACCCTGCTGCGGCCCACTGTTGGTAGAGTTACCACCCTGCTGCAGCCCACTGTTGGTAGAGTTACCACCCTGCTGCAGCCCACTGTTGGTAGAGTTACCACCCTGCTGCAGCCCACTGTTGGTAGAGTTACCACCCTGCTGCGGCCCACTGTTGGTAGAGTTACCACCCTGCTGCGGCCCACTGTTGGTAGAGTTACCACCCTGCTGCGGCCCACTGTTGGTAGAGTTACCACCCTGCTGCGGCCCACTGTTGGTAGAGTTACCACCCTGCTGCAGCCCACTGTTGGTAGAGTTACCACCCTGCTGCGGCCCACTGTTGGTAGAGTTACCACCCTGCTGCGGCCCACTGTTGGTAGAGTTACCACCCTGCTGCGGCCCACTGTTGGTAGAGTTACCACCCTGCTGCGGCCCACTGTTGGTAGAGTTACCACCCTGCTGCGGCCCACTGTTGGTAGAGTTACCACCCTGCTGCAGCCCACTGTTGGTAGAGTTACCACCCTGCTGCGGCCCACTGTTGGCTTGCCTCTGAAGCTAAGCAGGGTTGGTCCTGGTTGGTCCCTAGATGCTGCTGGAGGTGGTGTTGTAGGGCCAGTAGGAGGCACCCTTTCCTCTTGTCAATTATTTTTTTTTTTTATCCCAATGCCCCAGGGCAGTGATTTGGGTCATTGCCCTGTGCAGGGTGCCGTCTTTTGGATGGGACGTTAAACACTTATTGTTAGAGTAGGGGTGTTAACCCTGGTGTACTGGCTAAATTCCCAATCTGGCCCTCATACCATCACGGTCACCTAATCATCTCCAGTTTCTGATTGGCTCTTTCCTCCCCCTCTCCCCTGTAACTATTCCCCAGGTTGTTGCTGTAAATGGGAATGTGTTTTCAGTCAACTTACCTGGTAGAATAAGGGTTCAATCAAAAGAAATAAAGAGTTGAATCCTGGTCTCTGTACATTGATTCCATGTACTGTAGCTTTTGTCTATTGACTTTATTACTTTTGGGCGGCAGGTAGCCTAGTGGTTAGCGGCAGGTAGCCTAGTGGTTAGCGGCAGGTAGCCTAGTGGTTAGAGGCAGGTAGCCTAGTGGTTAGAGGCAGGTAGCCTAGTGGTTAGAGGCAGGTAGCCTAGTGGTTAGAGGCAGGTAGCCTAGTGGTTAGAGGCAGGTAGCCTAGTGGTTAGAGGCAGGTAGCCTAGTGGTTAGAGGCAGGTAGCCTAGTGGTTAGAGGCAGGTAGCCTAGTGGTTAGAGGCAGGTAGCCTAGTGGTTAGAGGCAGGTAGCCTAGTGGTTAGAGGCAGGTAGCCTAGTGGTTAGAGGCAGGTAGCCTAGTGGTTAGAGGCAGGTAACCGAAAGGTCGCTAGATCAAATCCCCGCGCTGACAAGGTAAAAATATGTCGCTCTGCCCCTGAAAAAGGCAGTTAACCCACTGTTCCTAGGCCGTCATTGTAAATAAGAATGTGTTAACTGACTTGCCTAGTTAAATAAATAAATAAAAAATTATAAAGTTACTGAAACTTTGCAAGGTTGCCCTCACAAAATAGGTTTCTTACCACAAGGGCCTTTTGTAGTTAATAACATAAGACATACAATTTAACCTGAGATGTTACAAGCGTCATTGAGGTGTATGTGGTTACAGTTTAACCTGAGGTGTTACATTGAGGTGTATGTGGTTACAGTTTAACCTGAGGTGTTACATTGAGGTGTATGTGGTTACAGTTTAACCTGAGATGTTACATTGAGGTGTATGTGGTTACAGTTTAACCTGAGGCGTTACATTGAGGTGTATGTGGTTAGTTTAACCTGAGGTGTTACATTGAGGTGTATGTGGTTACAGTTTAACCTGAGGTGTTACATTGAGGTGTATGTGGTTACAGTTTAACCTGAGATGTTACATTGAGGTGTATGTGGTTACAGTTTAACCTGAGGTGTTACATTGAGGTGTATGTGGTTACAGTTTAACCTGAGGTGTTACATTGAGGTGTATGTGGTTACAGTTTAACCTGAGATGTTACATTGAGGTGTATGTGGTTACAGTTTAACCTGAGGTGTTACATTGAGGTGTATGTGGTTACAGTTTAACCTGAGGTGTTACATTGAGGTGTATGTGGTTACAGTTTAACCTGAGGTGTTACATTGAGGTGTATGTGGTTACAGTTTAACCTGAGATGTTACATTGAGGTGTATGTGGTTACAGTTTAACCTGAGATGTTACATTGAGGTGTATGTGGTTACAGTTTAACCTGAGGTGTTACATTGAGGTGTATGTGGTTACAGTTTAACCTGAGGTGTTACATTGAGGTGTATGTGGTTACAGTTTAACCTGAGGTGTTACATTGAGGTCTATGTGGTTACAGTTTAACCTGAGATGTTACATTGAGGTGTATGTGGTTACAGTTTAACCTGAGATGTTACATTGAGGTGTATGTGGTTACAGTTTAACCTGAGATGTTACATTGAGGTGTATGTGGTTACAGTTTAACCTGAGATGTTACATTGAGGTGTATGTGGTTACAGTTTAACCTGAGGTGTTACATTGAGGTGTATGTGGTTACAGTTTAACCTGAGATGTTACATTGAGGTGTATGTGGTTACAGTTTAACCTGAGGTGTTACATTGAGGTGTATGTGGTTACAGTTTAACCTGAGATGTTACATTGAGGTGTATGTGGTTACAGTTTAACCTGAGATGTTACATTGAGGTGTATGTGGTTACAGTTTAACCTGAGATGTTACATTGAGGTGTATGTGGTTACAGTTTAACCTGAGGTGTTACATTAAGGTGTATGTGGTTACAGTTTAACCTGAGGTGTTACATTGAGGTGTATGTGGTTACAGTTTAACCTGAGATGTTACATTGAGGTGTATGTGGTTACAGTTTAACCTGAGATGTTACATTGAGGTGTATGTGGTTACAGTTTAACCTGAGGTGTTACATTGAGGTGTATGTGGTTACAGTTTAACCTGAGGTGTTACATTGAGGTGTATGTGGTTACAGTTTAACCTGAGGTGTTACATTGAGGTGTATGTGGTTACAGTTTAACCTGAGATGTTACATTGAGGTATATGTGGTTGGGTCTGAGTTTATTTGAACTATTCCTGATATCAGTCCAACGTCTGGCACCGTAAAATATGCTTTTCTCTCTTGGTAACACCGCATATGGTAATATGCATATTCTTTCTCCCTACCTGATAGATTAAGGTGAAATTACACCAATCTCTTACACGGAACTCAAACCGGCTGTGTGCGTCCGCCATCGTGCGCACATTTATTTTGTCCCCCTACACCAAACGCGATCATGAAATGCAGGTTAAAATATCAAAACAAACTCTGAACCAATGACATTAATTTGGACAGGTCGAAAAGCATTAAACATGTATGGCAATTTAGCTTGCATTTGCTAGCTAATTTGTCCTATTTAGCTAGCTTGCTGTTGCTAGCTAATTTGTCCTGGGATATAAACATTAGGTTGTTATTTTACCTGAAATGCACAAGGTCCTCTACTCCATTTTATCCACACACAAAAACAATCAACCGAATCGTTTCTAGTCATCTCTCCTCCTTCCAGGCTTTTTCATTGTTTAACTTTATATGGTGATTCGCATCTAAACTTTCATAGTATTACCACGACAACGACAACCGGAAACAGTTCGTCTTTCAATCACCCACGTGGGTATAACCAATGAGGGGATGGCACCTGGGTACCTGCTTCTATAAACCAATGAGATGGGAGGCAGGACTTGCAGTGCGATCTGCGTCAGAAATAGGAATGAGTTGTATTTTAGCTATTGGCAACGCAGACGCTCGCGAGCAGTGTGGGTGCAATAATTGAATAACAGATTCCTAAATGTATTTTGCAGCGCACGCGACACGAGCGGTGTAGTCAGGGTGTTAGAGACTAGTGGCCTCTGAGGAGGATGCTTGTGATGGGGCTACAACGTATGAAACAGATTTGTAAGGCTTATTAGGTTTCACTTCTCTTCTCAGAGAGAAGGCAAGATATTATATATTTGTGTATTGGGTGTTTTCAGCTCCTAGTTTCTCAGGGCCAGATTACTATCATGTAGAAGTTGACAGTATCAAGAAAAGGACAACCTTGTTTTAATAAATGGATGTTAGACTGTGTTAAACTGTGAGTCGCTCTGGATAAGAAGGGTTTGATCTGCTAAATGACCAAATGTATTAAATGATGATGGGTTTAGGTTGGATCCTCTAAAGGTTCTGTTATGTAGGTCTACTGGTGTGTGTTAACGTTATGATGGGTTTAGGTTGGATCCTCTAACTGCGCTCCTGTACTGTTGACCCAACAGGAGAATGATGAGATCCGCTGTGCCTCCATCATGCTCCTGGGGAACCTGTCTAAGTTTGGTTCAGGAGAGCCTGTGTTCAAGGACCAGATCCACAACGTACTGGTCAGCCTGCTGCTGCACCTCAGTGACCCCAACCTGCAGGTGGTCAAGGTGGGTAACCTCACATCAACACTCAGGCAGTGGACTTGGGAAACTATGGTTCTAGAAACTGGTTTGATGTTTGGTACAGTATACCTGTTGTCTAGTTTTCTTTGCAGTCCCGTGCTTTACATACCTAGAATTAATCTGATATAGTCTGGTTTATATCATAGATTGATCTGATATAGTCTGATTTATATCATAGATTAAAGTAAATTACATGTTATTACGTCATCATGTGGATTGAACTGAAGCAGCCTTTGTGCCGAGACTAAAAGACTGTTTCCTGTCTTTCTCCGTACAGGCGTGTAAGTATGCCATGCGAGTGTGTGCTCCGGTGGTGGGCTCAGAGCTCATCACCACTATGTTCCAGAACCATCTCCACGAGGACAAGAGTCTGCACTACGGAGAGTTCATCAACGACCTCACCAAATATATTGTGAGTTGATCACTGTCTAATACCGTAATACTCTACTCACCATCCACAAACTGGTACAGACCTCACCATCGGCCATCAAAACCAGTAACGGAGATCTGGCATCAGAACGAGGCAATTATTTACGTACTGTAGTAAACAGCTTTTAAATGTGTTGCACGCTATGCAATCAGTAGAGCAGTTGCCTTGGAAACCCACCTTGAATAATGTTCTATTACAAAAGGTTGCGGTTATTTTTCTATTTTTATATGATAGAACTGTTATTTGATTTGTCCCCAGATTCAAGACTTCCCTGGCATGCTCAACTTCTACCACATCACTGTCATCCAGTTCTTCAAAAGCAACTGGGCCGAGGTTCGGGCCGGCGCTGCTATGTTTATCGGTAGGTAGGGAAACTGGTCAGGGTGGGATGTCTGTTTTCTTTATCTCCGTTTCCTCAACTTCACCTCAACACCAGGGTTGGGGTCTATTCCATTTCAATTCCAGTCAGTTCAGGAAGTACACTGAAATCCCAATTCTCTTCAATGCTTTTCAATAAGGAAAAGTGTAATTTGGTTTATCTTGTGAATTGACCTCAACCATGCTCTACACGGCTCTGTGTCTCTGCTTCTGTAGCTATCCCAATGTCTTTGTAGTCATTTATGAGTTAGAAAAATGTTGGTCATTTTTCAGACAGTGTTCTGTTATAATATAGGATAAATGTCATAATTAGTTCTAATTTCAAGAAGAGAATATCAATGAAGCTGTTTGCACAAACCAAATATTCTCTCTAATTGACCATGGTAGAGATTTTCACTTAAATATTTATCCAATGAAATGTTAATGTCCTTTATTTCTTTGTAGGTTTCCTTCTGGGTAATCTTCCTGAGGAATTATTTTCTCACATCAACATGGGGAGTGTGACCAAAGGTAGGCTTAGCGGTTTCTCTAGTTCTACTTCCCCGTGAGTTGGGCCTGTTGGAACGGTTGTTCTAGTCTGTGTGATGAGTACTCCTTCCATGTGATATTACTGTAACTAAATGTGTATGTTGGGCCAGGAGTTATTCCTGCTCAGATCCAATGATCAGGGAAACCTACCTCATACTCATTGTCTTCTATGCAACGCTAGTCCGACAGGAGTGAAGCCCCCTGGGGGAAGACAATGACCTCATGTGTTCTGTGTGTGGTGTCTCCCAGGTCTGGTCATGCTGCTCCAGGACCCAGACCCAGTGGTGAGAGTCAAGGCAGCTGAAGCTATGGGCCACTTCCATTGAACAGACACACATCCTGCCTGCCATGCATTACTTCATTAGCTGTTTTAGAGTTGTTACTGTTTTCCAAGAAGATCATCTGGTACTTCACATGTTGACAGTGCAACTTGAATTAGTCCTTGAAAGTATGTACTAGTGACCAAAGACTGTACCTCCATGTATAGAACAACATGCATAGCACTTTGGAGCAGTATTATGAAATCTGAAATGTTTTGAATTAGTCTTTTAGAATGTTAACAGTGTGTTAGGGTTAGGTCAATGGGCCTGACCTCCGCTGAGCTTAGGGTTTAGCTGAATTCCAAATCGAGCCCTATCCCCTCTTCCCTAGGCACTCCTGTAGACCTGAAGGGATTAGAAAGGTGTAGGCGATATGGTAGTTACTTCCTTCACCTTTTGCGGGGAGGGGCTAGGGGTTGATCTCCAGCCTCCACTCCATTCACACTAGTCTAGTGGATCAACCACTGAAACACACGTAGGGCTGGCACTATTACCCTGTAACCCACGGTTATGGATGAAGACCATAAAGAAAATAACCGCCATGACTGTAAAAATGATGTGCGGTTCAGTCACTTTCTTCTGCAACATGAACTCTTAACATGATTAAACTTTGTAATGTAGAATGTGCATTCAAATGATAACTGGTGTGGCTCATGCAATGGAATGTACTGTACTTTTTGTAATGTCTATTGAGTTGAATCACCAAATCACAGCACATATTTTACTTCCTGCTTTGGTCCTATGGGTACACTCGCAATGGCTGCCAGTCCACCCATTATGCCAACGTTGAGTTGAATGGGGACTCCCGTTCTATTCATTGTGTTTCTATGGCAGCACATGCAGGAGAAATGTGCGTCTACATTTATTCATTTGTATTTTTTTTGCTATTTGAACGGTTGTTACGGTGACCGCAGTCATTTGGCTGACCAAATTGCCGTCCTACAAAGTACCATGACCATCACAGCCCTCCACACAAGGATGAGCAGTTATTAGCCATGTCCAAGGAGGCTGTCTGTCAGCAAGGAACCAAGGCCCAAACCATCCCATGTACCCGTTCTTACAGTTACTTCTGAGGCAGAAGGGATTTCAGAGGCTCCCATTTATTCTCATGCTAGGATTGTCTAACAGGACTGCATCCTAAAACACTATTGTAGCTAGTTCAGAAAATGTCTTGTAGGAACAGGAGTTTTCTCCTGACCACAAGACCTCACCAGGAGGGGAGAAACAGGCCCTAGTTATATAGTTATACTTTGAGGGCCCAGAGTTTCTATTTGTCAGGTCAGGGGAAATGCCTGGGTCACTTTCATTAGGACCTCACAATAGAAAATTAATACGGGAAATTCGTATCGTTGGACTAGTCCAGATAGTCCCTCCCCGTTTTCAGTCAGTTTTCTTCCGTTTGGTGCCTATTGAACGTGACCCCTAGTCTGTATCTGTTCTTCTTTACCCCAGGTACAACATGTACGCAACCAGGCACTCCCGTGGAGTCGCTACAGTGCCAAATAATCAGACCTGGATTTAAATACTATTTGATTTATTTCAAAAATGGTGTTTACTTTAATCTGCCAGAGGGGCGGGGTTTGCAGTTTTGCCAGCGCTATTCTATTGGTTCCATTGTGCCAGCAGGCAAGCAGAATTAAGAACACCTAAAGTAATTAATGATTTCAAATAGTATTTGAACCCATATCTACAAATAATAGTTTTACTGGGTAGCTGCATTAAGATGGACGCAATAACCTTTTCCTATCTCTCCTTGTCTTATCTCACCCTTTCTCTTAAATGATGGAATGCACTTAACTTTTCCACTCCTATCCGTTTCATGTGATTGGGTTAGGGTTCTGATTTATAACAGGTTATGAGGTCTTAAGCAATGCCATTCCTGTCAAGTAAGTTTTACGTTGCACTACTTAATCAGTCTGTCATTGTACACGGTGAATGACACATCCACATGTTTTTGTTGTGTTACTGATGGGTAGAGATGTTTGTCTGTGGTAAAGTGCAGTATAGGCACTATTTAATGTGTTGCCTACATTGGGTAAAATTCCTGGTAATGAAGTACAGCTGGATTGGACCTGTGTGTCTGTCAGTGTCTGGGGTGTTTGTGGGATGTTGAAGGGTTACTGAGGATGATGGCTGTTCTGTTGGACCAGTCTTTGTTAATGTAATATGTTAATGTGACATCTTTCAATAATGGACATGGGAAAAGTGCACTGTATTGTGTATGTACACTGTGTCCATTTAAAATGGAAATGGGCCTTTTGATGTTGATGATGATGATGGCAATCATATTTTATTTTGAAAATATTAAAGTGACAACCTTAAAATAACTGGTGTCCTGAGCCTTTTGTGTCACAACTGTTCAAAGGAAAGAACTAAGACATAACACATCATATGGTTATTAAAGCTGTTTTATAAGGAAAATATGGAGAAAAGTTCATATATAAAGGAAAGGTGCTTATATACTATTGAGGATACGAACCTTACTGTACAGTATGTGAAAGCTTATTTGATAACCTGTGGGAGTCCCCTGCTCTCCTCACACAGCTTTCATCTGGAACGGCATCTGTCTGATGGAAGTGAATTGGGGAATAAGATTTAATTGTGTCCATCAGAGCAGTTTTTCTAAATGACTAATGGTTTTAATATATCTCCTGAAAAGCTCACTTCAAAGTACTGTCCACTGGGTCTCTTCACAACTCCTCAAAAGGAAGAGAGGAGAGTATTAGAAGGGTAGTTTGAAGACTGAGAAGAAAGTGAAAGTCTCACCCAGCAGTATTTGGATCCGTAGTGTTCAAGGTGAATCAAACAATTGGTGATTAAGGTAATTTAACTCTAGGCCATATCATTTCTGTTACATTCACTGCACGTTCTAACTGGACACTGTATTAAACTGCAGTCAGCAGATTGGGGTCTCAGGCAGTCTATGAGATAATCAACGCCTAATAGAATAGAATACATAGCGGCGTATTGAATCTGAGTCAATTTAACTTAATGACGAAACAGGCAGGCTTGTTGAATATAATGGGCTGAACCTTGATAACCACTAGCCCATGTGAATGACTGGATGTCCTCTTCAAACTGCTTACAGTGACTGCTCTGCATGAGAAACCCATATTGTCTAAATAAGCAATCCAATCTCAAGATACGTAATGGTGATTTAAAATGATCAGTGTCATTGCATTGAATGGCACCGGTGTTCTCAGGTCAACACAGTTAATTTCAGATAACAATTGGTTTACCGTAAATGGCAGCTCCACATTGTCATGCAGGTTATTTCAAATCTTAATTGACCGTCTTTAAATAATGACTTTGAAGGTAATGCAATCATATACTGTAAATGCACATGAGGAGGCTGTGGATTGGAATGCCAGCTAGATCAGTGGTCAGGACAGGAGATGGTGATATTTGTACTTCATTGTCCTAGAGAAGACAGGAGATGATGATATTGGTGCTTCATTGTCCTAGAGAAGACAGGAGATGGTGATATTTGTGCTTCATTGTCCTAGAGAAGACAGGAGATGATGATATTGGTGCTTCATTGTCCTAGAGAAGACAGGATATGGTGATATTTGTGCTTCATTGTCCTAGAGAAGACAGGAGATGGTGATATTTGTGCTTCATTGTCCTAAAGAAGACAGGAGATGGTGATATTTGTGCTTCATTGTCCTAGAGAAGACAGGAGATGGTGATATTTGTACTTCATTGTCCTAGAGAAGACAGGAGATGGTGATATTTGTGCTTCATTGTCCTAGAGAAGACAGGAGATGGTGATATTGGTGCTTCATTGTCCTAGAGAAGACAGGAGATGGTGATATTTGTGCTTCATTGTCCTAAAGAAGACAGGAGATGGTGATATTTGTGCTTCATTGTCCTAGAGAAGACAGGAGATGGTGATATTGGTGCTTCATTGTCCTAGAGAAGACAGGAGATGGTGATATTGGTGCTTCATTGTCCTAGAGAAGACAGGAGATGGTGATATTGGTTCTTCATTGTCCTAGAGAAGACAGGAGATGGTGATATTGGTTCTTCATTGTCCTAGAGAAGACAGGAGATGATATTTGTACTTCATTGTCCTAGAGAAGACAGGAGATGGTGATATTGGTGCTTCATTGTCCTAGAGAAGACAGGAGATGGTGATATTTGTACTTCATTGTCCTAGAGAAGACAGGAGATGGTGATATTTGTGCTTCGTGAGAAGACAGGAGATGGTGATATTTGTGCTTCATTGTCCTAGAGAAGACAGGAGATGGTGATATTGGTTCTTCATTGTCCTAGAGAAGACAGGAGATGGTGATATTGGTTCTTCATTGTCCTAGAGAAGACAGGAGATGATGATATTTGTACTTCATTGTCCTAGAGAAGACAGGAGATGGTGATATTTGTGCTTCATTGTCCTAGAGAAGACAGGAGATGGTGATATTTGTGCTTCATTGTCCTAGAGAAGACAGGAGATGGTGATATTGGTGCTTCATTGTCCTAGAGAAGACAGGAGATGGTGATATTTGTTCTTCATTGTCCTAGAGAAGACAGGAGATGGTGATATTGGTTCTTCATTGTCCTAGAGAAGACAGGAGATGATGATATTTGTACTTCATTGTCCTAGAGAAGACAGGAGATGATGATATTTGTACTTCATTGTCCTAGAGAAGACAGGAGATGGTGATATTGGTGCTTCATTGTCCTAGAGAAGACAGGAGATGGTGATATTTGTGCTTCATTGTCCTAGAGAAGACAGGAGATGGTGATATTTGTACTTCATTGTCCTAGAGAAGACAGGAGATGGTGATATTGGTTCTTCATTGTCCTAGAGAAGACAGGAGATGGTGATATTTGTTCTTCATTGTCCTAGAGAAGACAGGAGATGGTGATATTGGTGCTTCATTGTCCTAGAGAAGACAGGAGATGGTGATATTGGTGCTTCATTGTCCTAGAGAAGACAGGAGATGGTGATATTGGTTCTTCATTGTCCTAGAGAAGACAGGAGATGATGATATTGGTTCTTCATTGTCCTAGAGAAGACAGGAGATGGTGATATTGGTTCTTCATTATCCTGCAGAAGAGAAAAGGCAATAGTTTGTCTAACGTTGTGACCAATGATGCATATAAACCCTGGATTGCTGATGCTATGTATTGGCCATTGAGAGGCTTTAAAGCCACTGGTCAGCCATATTGGCTCTCCCCAGTAGAAGTAATCCTCTATAGCAGATATTCCCAAACTGGAGTACATCAAATGTTTTTTTTTTTCTTTCACATTTTCAAACAGTCCATTTATATTTTCCAACGGAGCTATACATTTTGGTGAGGTTTTTTCCTCTCCTGAGTAACCTCGTTTCACTGCCAAAAATAAAAGTAAACCATCTAGTGTTCAGCGAAATAACAACACAATGTCAAATACAGGTAGCCTAGTCAAATAATTAACATCCAATCACATGAACCGTTATTCTCTCGCAGGAATTTCATTAACGGTCCGTATGTAGCCAAACATATCTGCTGCTCATGTTGGTATCTGTACTGATGGCGCAAAAGCCATGACAGGGAGACATAGTGGAGTGGTAACGTGCGTGCAAGCAGTTGCTCCCGACACCACTTGGGTAAACTGCAGCATCCACCGAGAGGCTCTTGCTGCCAAAGGAATGCCTGACAGCTTGAAAGACGTCTTGGACACTACAGTGAAAATGGTTAACTTTGATAGGCCTCTGAACTCTTGAGTATTTTCTGCACTATGCAATCTGGGTGATGTTTTTTCTCGCCTGAATGATCTGAATCTAGGATTACAGGGACTCTCCCCAACTGTATTTAATGTGCGGGACAAAATTGAGGCTATGATTAAGAAGTGTGAGCTCTTCTCTGTCTACATGAATGAGGACAACACACAGGTCTTTCCATCATTGTATGACTCTTTGTGTGCAAATGAACTCAAGCTTACGGACAATGTCAAATGTGATTTAGCGAAGCATCTAAGTGAGTTGGGTGCGCAATTACACAGGTACTTTCCCAAAACGGTTGATGACACAAACAACTAGATTCGTTATCCCTTTCATGCCCTGCCTCCAGTTCACTTACTGATATCTGAACAAGAGAGCCTCATTGAAATTGCAACAAGTGGTTCTGTGAAAATGTTATTTAATCAGAAGCTACTGCCAGATTTCTGGATTGGGCTGAGCTCAGAGTATCCTGCCTTGGCAAATCGCACTGTTAAGACACTGATGCCCTTTGCAACCACATACCTATGTGAGAGTGGATTCTCGGCCCTCACTAGCATGAAAACTAAATACAGGCACAGACTGTGTGGAAAATGATTTAAGACTGAGACTCTCTCCAATACAACCCAACATTGCAGAGGTATGTGCATCCTTTCAAGCACACCTTTCTCATTAACCTGTGGTGAGTTATTCACAATTTTAGATTAACAAATAAGGTTTTATATGTAAGAAGGTTAAATAAAGAGCAAAATGATTGCTTATCATTATATTATTATTTGTGCCCTGGTCCTATAAGAGCTCTTTGTCACTTCCCACGAGCCGGGTTGTGACAAAAACTCACACTCATCCTTAAGTTTAATGAATGTATCGTATAGTGTGTGTGTGGCAGGTTTACAATCATGGCAAAAAACAACATTTGAGATTGCGCTGACGCTGGTGCTAGAGGGGGTACGCAGCTGGAGGTTGAATGTTTGAAGGTGTACGGGACTAAAATGTTTTGTTACCACTGCTCTTTAGGAATGAATGGAATTCTACAGTATTTCAATTAAGGACAAAATTACATAATTCATGATTTTGTTGTTGTTTTGGGGACAGTAACATTCGTAATCCCTAAAATTATATACTTTAATTAAGGAAAATGTTTGATATATTTATTTTTATTTTTATACGTTTAGTGCACATAATACAATTTCTAAGTATGCATTAATATAAAACGTGTTAAAAATGATTCTAGACATTAATAAATGTATATTTTTTCAATGGAGGAGGAGTACCAAGATGGCTGCACTGTGGCTTTAATACAGCGCCCCCTGTTTGTCATCCAGGGTGTATACACATCATTGGTTGTGACTCATGTCATGCCACAGAACCATGGACCTTTCCCCTGTACTGTAAAATCTCCCTCCCACATCCCTAACTTTACATGTTGATGAATGGGTCATGTCTAAGGTTTTTACACCTCTGCAAACAGTTGAAAGCCTCATTAATAGGTACTTACAGTACCAGTCAAACGTCTGGACCCACCTACTCAATCAAGGGTATGTCTTTATTTTTACTATTTTCTACATTGTAGAATAATAGTGAAGACATCAAAACTATGAAATAACACAAATGGAATATTGCAGTAACCAAAAAAGTGTTAAACAATTCAAAATATGTTTTAGATTTTAGATTCTTCAAAGTAGCCAACCTTTGCCTTGATGACAGCTTTGCGCACTCTTGGCATTTTTCAACCAGCTTCATGAGGAATTATTTTCCAACAGTCTTGAAGGAGTTCATATGCTGAGCACTTGGCTGCTTTTCCTTCACTCTGCTGTCCAACTCATCCCAAACCATCTCCATTGGGTTGAGGTCAGATGATTGTGGAGGTCAGGTCATCTGATGCAGCACTTCATCACTCTCCTTGGTCAAAAAGCCCTTACACAGCCTGGAGGTGTGTTTTGGGTCATTGTCCTGTTTGAAAACATATTATAGTCCCACTAAGCGCAAACCAGATCGCTGCAGAATGCTGTGGTAGCCATGCTGGTTAAGTGTGCCTTGAATTCTAAATAAATCACAGACAGTGTCACCAGCAAAGCACCATCACACCTTCTCCTCCATGCTTCACTGTAGGAACCACACATGCGGAGATCATCTGTTCACCTTCTCTGCGTCTCACAAAGACACGGAGGTTGGAACCAAAAACCTCAAATTTGGACTCCACCGCTCTAATGTCCATTGCTCGTGTTTCTTGGCCCAAGCAAGTCTCGTCTTCTTATTGGTGTACTTTAGTAGTGGTTTCTTTGCAGCAATTGGACCATGAAGGCCTGATTCACGTAGTCTCTTGTGAACAGTTGATGTTGAGATGTGTCTGTTACTTGAACTCTGTGAAGCATTTATTTGTGCTGCAATCTGAGGTGTAGTTAACTCTGCTGCAGAGGATAAGTTCATTAGAGGTAACTCTGGGTCTTCCTTTCCTGTGGCGGTCCTCATGAGAGACAGTTTCATCATAGCGCTTGATGGTTTTTGCAACTATACTTGAAGAAACTTTCAAAGTTCTTGAAATGTTCCGCATTGACTGACCTTCATGTCTTAAAGTAATGATAGACTGTCGTTTCTCTTTGCTTATTTGAGCTGTTCTTGCCATAATATGGACTTGGTCTTTTACCAAGTAGGGATATCTTCTGTATACCACCCCTACCTTGTCACAACACAACTGATTGGCTCAAACGCATTAAGAAGGAAAGAAAATCCACAAATTAACTTTTAACAAAACACACCTCTTAATTGAAATGCATTCCAGGTGACTACTTCATGAAGCTGGTTGAGAAAATGCCAAGAGTTTGCAAAGCTGTCATCAAGGCAAAGCGTGGCTACTTTAAAGAATCTAAAATCTAAAATATATTTTGATTTGTTTAATACTTTGTTGGTTACTACATGATTCCATGTGTGTTATTTAATAGTTTTACTACAATGTAGTAAATAGTAAAAAATAAATAAAAACCCTTGAATGAGTAGGTGTGTCCAAACTTTTGACTGGTGCTGTATATCAAACTTCACTCCTGTTAAAGAGAGCAGGAGGTAGTTATGAGAGTGAAGGAATGTCTTCCCTTTCATGAATGATGGAACATCCTCAGTATGGGCGGACGGCTGCCTCCCATCACATTGAAAAAGGATCATTACGAGGTTTCCTTGTTATGCATCAGCTAATGTTCCATCTGATCACAAGACTATGATTTTATATCACAAGACTATGATTTCATAATTTCATACCACAAGGATTTATTATGATATCATGTTGAATTTGATCACTTAAAATGCGTGACAGGAGCAGGTTATAGATCTGTCACCTGACCAAGGAGAAGGACTCCTCCGCCACCTCTCTCTCGTGTAACCACATGAGGGAGCTAAAGCTCATCATAATGAAGTAATCCTCACGTTGTCGTTTCAACCTTGCTGAATTGCTAAACGTGAGAGTCAGACAGTCATACATTGAGTGGAATGCTAAAGCCAGTGAAGAGAGTGAGAGAAATGGGATTATTATCCAATGGAAACGGTTCTGGGGATGTGGGTTAAAAGGTCAAACACACCGTGATCAGATTGTGTTTATCAAGTCATTCACATTACCTTGCAGAAATCCCCTTTAATCCTTCTCAGGGTTGAATCCTTATAGCCTCAGGATTAGGGAAAACGTGTGTATATGTGAGGTCAGGTAGATGTGATTCTATCTGCGTTCCAAATGGAACCATATTCCCTTCGTAGTACACTACTTTTGACCAGAGTCTAGGGTACCATTAGGGATGCTACCTCTGTGTGCCTGAGGTAATTTTCTACGTTGGAAAAACACTAACTGTCCTTCATCATAATCAAAGTTGATCTTTTCCATTGTCACCGTACGGTCACTACCTCCTATTGACTTGGGCTGTTCTGTTTCTTGGCTGGTTTAAACAGGGGATTACTGCTCATTTGTTGCTGTATGATAACGTCTCTCATTGGCCATTACTGCTCTAATGCTGCCGATGAAAGGGCCTGACAAGACCCACACACACACACACACACACACACACACACACACACACACACACACACACACACACACACACACACACACACACACACACACACACACACACACACACACACACACACACACACACACACACACACACACACACACACACTCTCTCAGAGGAGCGAGACAGAGATCCGGTGTTAATCACAAAGACTTTAGGAAACCAGCCTTGCATACAGACTCTACAATATGACAAACTATAGGTGGGAAACTTAATGAAAGATTACGGCACCCTTGTGAGATGTTACTAGAAGGTCATTGGAATGATTTTGATAACAGACTGAAGGTGACACTGGAAGGTCATTGGAATGATTTTGATAACAGACTGAAGGTGACACTGGAAGGTCATTGGAATGATTTTGATAACAGACTGAAGGTGACACTGGAAGGTCATTGGAAGGATTTTGATAACAGACTGAAGGTGACACTGGAAGGTCATTGGAAGGATTTTGATAACAGACTGAAGGTGACACTGGAAGGTCATTGGAAGGATTTTGATAACAGACTGAAGGTGACACTGGAAGGTCATTGGAATGATTTTGATAACAGACTGAAGGTGACACTGGAAGGTCATTGGAATGATTTTGATAACAGACTGAAGGTGACACTGGAAGGTCATTGGAAGGATTTTGATAACTGGCTGAAGGTGACACTGGAAGGTCATTGGAAGGATTTTGATAACAGACTGAAGGTGACACTGGAAGGTCATTGGAAGGATTTTGATAACAGACTGAAGGTGACACTGGAAGGTCATTGGAATGATTTTGATAACAGACTGAAGGTGACACTGGAAGGTCATTGGAAGGATTTTGATAACAGACTGAAGGTGACACTGGAAGGTCATTGGAATGATTTTGATAACAGACTGAAGGTGACACTGGAAGGTCATTGGAATGATTTTGATAACAGACTGAAGGTGACACTGGAAGGTCATTGGAATGATTTTGATAACAGACTGAAGGTGACACTGGAAGGTCATTGGAATGATTTTGATAACAGACTGAAGGTGACACTGGAAGGTCATTGGAAGGATTTTGATAACAGACTGAAGGTGACACTGGAAGGTCATTGGAAGGATTTTGATAACTGGCTGAAGGTGGTATTGATTCCTGTCCTCGGGCATATAGGAAACAAGACAAACACCTAGAGATCTTTTCCTCCTCAATCACTTCTCGCCTTTCTTATTTCAAGGTTTAATAGAATGTTAGTGTTATTCCATGGGAGAACCAGTATGGAGGCCCACCTCTCTCTCTCCTCCAGTATGGGGGTCCACCTCTTTATCCCCCTCTCTCTTTCTCTCAACCTCTCCCCCTCTCCTCCACCACATCTCTCTCTCTCTCCTCCACCACCTCTCTCTCTCTCTCTCCCCCACCACCTCTCTCTTTCCTCCACCACCTCTCTCCCCCTCTCTCTCTCTCTCCTCCACCACCTCTCTCTCCTCCACCACCTCTCTCCTCCACCACTTCTCTCTCTCCTCCACCACTTCTCTCTCTCTCCACCACCACCTCTCTCTCCCTTTCTCTCTCTCCACCTCTCTCTCCACCTCTCTCTCTCTCTCCTCCACCACCTATCTCTCTCCTCCACCACCTCTCTCTCCACCCCTCTCTCTCTCTCTCCTCCACCACCTCTCTCTCTCCTCCACCACCTCTCTCTCTCCTCCACCACCTCTCTCTCTCCTCCACCACCTCTCTCTCTCTCTCTCCACCTCTCTCTCTCCTCCACCTCTCTCTCTCCACCTCTCTCTCTCTCTCTCCACCTCTCTCTCTCTCTCTTTCCTCCACCACCTCTCTATTTCCTCCACCACCTCTCTCCCCCTCTCCTCTACCTCTCTCTCCCTCTCTCTCCACCTCTCTCTCCTCCACCACCTCTCTCTCTCCAGCTCTCTCTCTCTCTCTCTCCTCCACCACCTCTTTCTCTCCTCCACCACCTCTCTCTCTCCTCCACCACCTCTCTCTCTCCACCTCTCTCTCTCTCTCTCCTCTACCACCTCTCTCTCTCCACCTCTCTCTCTCCACCTCTCTCTCTCTCTTTCCTCCACCACCTCTCTCTTTCCTCCACCACCTCTCTCTCCCTCTCTCCACCTCTCTCTCCTCCACCACCTCTCTCTCTCTCCACCTCTCTCTCTCTCTCCTCCACCATCTCTCTCTTTCCTCCACCACCCCTCTGTCTCTCTCGCGCTCTCTCTGAAATTACAGTCATTCATTCCCACATGGCAGGCGTGGAAAGCTAGACAGAAGAGGAATGTATCTGGAGTTGTCCCCACTCTTTCAGGACATACTGTATGGCTTTAATTTGTGACTCGATTGCTTTTGCTCACATTTGATAGTTCCCATCAATTTATACTGTGGTGTGATACAATGAAAATACCTTGTTGTGCTCTGAAACCATTATATTTGAGATCCTATAGTAATCTTGATTCTGGTCCGGATCAAGGAAATTGTCCGATGGCACTGGCTTGGTATTAGAAAACCTATTTCAATTGCAGACTGAAAGAGTTTTATTGACTTTGCAGTAAACTTGAAAATGTTTCATGCAACTTTTTATGCCATTTGTTTTCTTGTCCTGAGTTTACAGTTTTTGCCATATTCATACTGACATATAAAATTACTATCATGTCAAAACAAATGTGTATTCCAATACAATTAGTAGCTAAGACAAACTGTGGATGATGAATTGTTGCATTGTGACTATTGTCTTGCAGCCCAACCCATAACAACATCTCAGTAGAAGGAGAACTTGATGATTGCATACTACTACATCAACCAAAACAATAGCTAGTGTGTTGCTAGGCTTAACTGGTGAGCTGCCATGCCCTTGGAAAATGATCACAGTTACCGCAAATTGAAATAACTGGCTGCTCCTTCCGTTGATCATTTTCAATTTGGGTGCTTGGGTGTGTTCTATCCCATCAGGATGATATCCCCATAAGGATACTCTGTGTCTGGGTTTCACTGCAGGTTCAAGAGAAGCACACACACACACACACACAAACACACACACACACACGCTCACACACACGCTCACACACACGCTCACACACACGCACACGCACACACACACACACACACACACACACACACACGCTCACACACACACGCTCACACACACACACTCACACACACACACACACACACACACACACACACACACACACACACACACACACACACACACACACACACACACACACACACACACACACACACACACCCTAGTAAGGTGGAGTCAGTGTGATCACAAACGAACCGTGAAATTAAGAAACAGATAGCTAGCACATAGTCTCTCTGGGGACCCTGATGCTAGGGGGAGAGAAGAGCAGCCCTTCCAGGCCAGTGGGAATCATTCGCTTTAGGAGGAGACTCTGTCCTCCAGCCGTTCTCTTCAGAAGGCACTGGGAGGATGAGCTAAACTCTCGCCGCTCATCCACTAGGGCAAAAGGAGGGAGGGAGAGGGTGAGAGGGGCTGGCTGTCCTTTAAACAAGGCTAATGGACACCAACTCTTTGGTGAGGGAAAGGGAGAATTTAAACTGGACTGATAATTAAAAATGCTTGATGCAACAACAGTAGTAAACAGTATTCCACCTAAAAATATCTCTAAATGAACTAACCTTTATATATATATATATAGATATAAAATAACCCAAAAATATTTTTTTTCTGGAGTTTCTATGGCTAAAACCACCAGGAAATCAAAACTTAATTGTCACATAGAGAACCTTCATAACACATGCACATATTCAAATGAGTTTGCCGCGCCCCATGCAGGCACAGACTGTATGTACATTATCATTGATTAAGTTGTAATGTCCTCTGGATCATATGGAGCCTGTTAGTGTGAGCCTGAGAGAATTTAATGACTTGAGAGAATGCTGTCTCTTTCTGTCTGTCTGTCTCTCTCTCTGTCTCTCTCTAACTACCACTGAATAATCTGGGAGGTAAGGTGTTAAAACAGCACAGCTGGAGCAGGAACCTGTTAGCTTCTGGGGTGTGTTTTGTTCTGTCACTGTCATGCTTCTATCCAAGACCCAGAGCTGACGCTGTCACTGTTGATCACCAAGACTGTTAAAGCTGTTCTCTCTGAACAGAGCTGACGCTGTCACTGTTGATCACCAAGACTGTTAAAGCTGTTCCCTCTGAACAGAGCTGACGCTGTCACTGTTGATCACCAAGACTGTTAAAGCTGTTCCCTCTGAACAGAGCTGACGCTGTCACTGTTGATCACCAAGACTGTTAAAGCTGTTCCCTCTGAACAGAGCTGACGCTGTCACTGTTGATCACCAAGACTGTTAAAGCTGTTCCCTCTGAACAGAGCTGACGCTGTCACTGTTGATCACCAAGACTGTTAAAGCTGTTCCCTCTGAACAGAGCTGACGCTGTCACTGTTGATCACCAAGACTGTTAAAGCTGTTCCCTCTGAACAGAGCTGACGCTGTCACTGTTGATCACCAAGACTGTTAAAGCTGTTCTCTATGAACTGAAGGTCTGTGTCCCAAATGGCACCCTATTCCCTATATAGTGCACAACCCTATGGGGCCTGGTCAAAAGTAGTGCACTAAATAGGGAGAAGGGTGCAATTTGAAACACAGCACTTCAGTTCAGAGGGTATTAACAGTATATTGCCTGATATCTTGGATAGTGGTCTGGGAGAGCCATGTGTGAAGTAAAGGGGAGCACAATAGCCCAAGTGGTTCAGCTCCAAGAGCAAGCTGTTTCCAACTGTATATCTCCCTGACGTCATGCAGCTTCCTCATCCAGTCAAATACATGAAATAACATCTGGGCTGGATGATTGCTGATTGGTCGTCTTTCAGTGTCATGCTGTTTTTCATGCTCTCCCCTGGTACTGTATCTCCCTGAGCTCCTGTGGCTGTAAAAGCATCCTGGTTACAAATCATCAGCCAACCGTGTGCAGTCTTACTACTTGATTTACTGTGCCAACCACCTGTTTGGGCCTGGAGACTAAATGATCGGGCTAATTGTAGAGATAGTAATTAGTGAGTGTACGTGCAAATCTTACTCCATCTGACTGAATCACATGGGCTAATTAATTTCATTTCACTAAAGCAATCTGTTCCTTTCTGGAGCTGGGTCATTAAATCAAGGGACTTGTTCCCAGTCAAATATCCTAGATTGCCGTTCTATACCTTCCAGTGGTGTAGGGAGATTGATTACGTTGCACCTCTGGCCTGAGTTCACTAGTATTGTACCGAATTAACATCTATTTCCACCTTCATCCTCGGATAACTCTGTTATTTAAAGTAGCAGAAGAGCTCACTGTACAGAAACGTACGGGTACATCCCATATAACACCCTATTCCCTTCATAGTGCACTACTTCTGGTTAAAAGCAGTAGACTATATCGGTAATAGGGTGCCATTTGGGACACATCCTGTGACTGACTGTCTGGTGCTGCAATAACATTAGCTCAACACCCACCGTGATAGGTCATCACATTTCATTCCACCTGATAGAGACCATGCAGCACTTCACAAATAGTAAATGAGGCACATTAATATCTGGTCTTATCTAGTTAAATACGCTCCCTTGTTAATGAGCAATCACCAGCCTTAATTAACCAGCAATCGCCCACTTCTTAAATTGAATTAAATGCCACTTGAACCGTTTAATTGTGACAGCACTTAAATAGTTTTGTCCTGACTGAAGTAAGGATGCATTCCTCAGGGAACAGTGAATTATATTGTGGTGAGGAGGACGCTGTTCAAAGATCGCTGCTGTGTATCTAAATTAAATGTCCATTTATTCATGTGGAAATCAATTCTGATAATATGACTTTATTCTAAGTATTACAAGTTAACACTGTTGGTGTCTAATGGTATGGTGGCTGTGTAGTTGAATTTGTCTGTTATATCCTCACCTATCTTTCAGTGTTAGCAGCTAACTGTGTTAGATCAAGTCTCCATCGGCTTAGATTTACAACTGAGAAAGAGAGCCAGCAGTTCTGGTAAAATAAGACTGTAGAGGCTATAATGGATATCTGAAAAGATACGTGCACATGTTCAAATGGATCCTTGGATAACTACAACCAGTTGTCCCTTCTTGACTAAATTCACCTCAATTCATCATGTTGAGAGAGCGCATTGATAGAGGAGAAACAGAGACAGAGAAAGAGAGAGAGAGAGAGACAGAGAGAGAGAGATAGAGAGAGATAGACAGAGAGAGAGAGAGAGAGAGAGAGAGAGAGAGAGAGAGAGAGAGAGAGAGAGAGAGAGAGAGAGAGAGAGAGATATAGAGAGAGAGAATAAGAGAGAAAATAAGAGAGAGCAAATGAGAGAGAGAAAGAAAGAGAGAGAATAAGAGAAGGAATAAGAGAGAGCAAATGAGAGAGAGAAAGAAAGACAAAGAGAGAGAGAATAAGAGAGAAAATAAGAGAGAGCAAATGAGAGAGAGAAAGAAAGAAGAAAGAGAATAAGAGAAGGAATAAGAGAGAGTTATAGAGTGTGTGCTCTGTCTGGTCGATGCCAGCGGCCCCAGACATTCCCCGCTGCTTGTTAGTGTGCCAGGACCTTAGCACCTCTGTGCTCCGCTCCGTGCTCCCCTCCCGCTCCGCTCTGTGCTCCCCTCCCGCTCCGATCAGGCCGGGCCAGGGGTTACACACAGCCAATTTACACTGACGGACATTCAACTTGTCAGCTCACAGTTGCTGTGAGAGAAATAATGACTTGTCGGCTCATCTGTGTTTTTTCCCCTCCAGAATGGAGCGATGGAGCTGGACTTGAAAATAAAGACACAAGGCAGGTCTGAAACATGTGTTCGTGTACCAAATGGCACCCTACTCCATACATAGTGCACTACGTGTGACCAAAGCCTTATGGGCCCTGCTCTGTAAAGGGAATGGGGTGCCATTTGGGACGCGGCGCCCTGTAAGTGTAGCTCACTGTGCCCTCAAACAAAGTGAACCAGAGAAGGGACCACCTGGTGAAAAGTTCCCCTAGCGATGGCTCCACATGCCCACCCATCTCAGCCAGGGCCTAATTAGAATAATTGCAGGGATTGTCTAACAGAGAGGAGCATGGGAAGTCCTGAGGTGGGACAGGAGAGGACATGGTTACACATATGGTTCATCGGCTGCTGGGAGTTTTTTTTCAGAAAGTGAGTTAGATTTGAAAACAGAAAGTAAATGAAGGCCTTTGGTTGAGTGAGACCAGAGGTGGTTAGTTGTCAAAGGCCTGTTTCAGTACCATAACACTTTCTTAAGGGCCTCACAGTACTATGTGAATGTGCTTTTGCTGTGTGAATGTTCATCAACAACATGGGAAAGTAAATTCACTCTAACTTGGAGACATAATTCACAGACCAGATCATATCATCAGATGTTGATTAGACTTTCTGTTGTTGCTGAAATGCTGCAAGATTTGGCATCATAAATCTTTATGGCAAAACCACAGAATCAAAATATGACTATTGTACATTTAATGTTTAGGACTAAGGTACTGCACTGTTGGCACGGTTCCCCATTTAGTTCTATTAGATCCTGTGTTACGTGAAGTGATTTAGACATGGTTTGGTGATCCTGTCTGCTCTGTTATCCTGATATCCCATGCGTTTCGATAGACTGTTCATTTATTTAGCTAACCCACTTTCCTCCATTAGTATTCATGTAAATGAAAGGAGCCTCTATTCATTCCACATCTGTGATTCTGGAGCCAGTGCTTGTGACTTCCCTAATCGGCAGCAGTACAGTTCCATAGCTGGAGCTAGCTCTCCTTACAGATGACTGTTCCATCTAAAGAGACCAGTCTACTGACAGTCTCAAATAGCACCCTATTCCCTATATAGTGCACTGCTTTTGACTGGAGTCCTATGGACCCTGGTCAAATGTGCCCTACAATATGTAGGGGATAGGGTGCTATTTAGGACGCTGCCCCAGTCTGCTGCCCATTGGTTCAATCTGGGTATGGATATCACACACGGTGTGTGTGTGTGTGTGTGTCCAAGCACATGGATCTATGTTTGGACACAGAGGGCTATAACCCACTTTCTGTGTTTCTCCTGTCTAAGCAGTTTGTTGTCCTTGTAAAACAGCCGCTTCCTTTCCAACGCCGTGCGGTGCGTCAGTAACCTTCCCGTGCCCCTGTCTCGGTCACGCTGCCGTGCACATTGACAGCGCTGTGGTGGATTCCCCCGGGGGGCCTGCGGGACTGGCCCTCTGTGTACTCCCTGTGTGTTCATCACTACTGCGCTGTGCAAACACACATGCATAAGTACACATACGTACACACACACCCCCTTCCCCCAGGGAGTGGTACCACATAGAGCAACAGCGCATACCTGTGGGGAACTCGTTTGTTCCCCGGTGGACCATGCAGCGCAGTGGCATCGCCCTCCAAGGCCCAGGCTCTACTAGGGGATTAAAAGTCAACATCAACCCAGGCAGAGCTTCACAGACTGGGCTTCTGGCTTGGCAAGGCAGGGTGGCAAGCCTCAGAGACCACCAAGAGTGATGGCTCAGTGATGGCTCAGTGGGTCAGTGCTAGCTTTGGGACACAACACCGGGAGTGTGTGTATTGGTGGGACTTCGTGAGTGCATCGTTCTGGTGGGTGGCAACGGAAAATAACTACCACAATATAGCCTGCTTCACACCAATTATTTTTCCTGTCAAAAAAGGCATGTGTATATTGTCTAGCAACTCTACTACCAAATGTAAAGTGAAATGTGTCCTTTGCTATCAAATAAACATTTGAATCTAACTTTTGCCCGAACCGCACCATGTTCCTGCTGTGTAGACAGTGGTGGATTTCATGGTAGAAAGTCTGGCGTGAAGTGTGTGGTCTAACGGCAGCCCGCTGTCTAACTCAGCAGGAATATGGACAAAAGTTGGATTCTGCCGTTTATTTGATCATCTCTTTGAGGAGTTTGTGCTTGTTTGTTCATTATACAAAACTAAAGGTGTGTTCCAAATTGCACCCTATTCCCTATACAGTGGAATACTTTTAATTATGGCCGGGCTCTGGTCAAAAGTGGTGCACTATATACGGAATAGGGTGCCATTTGGGGCACAGAGAGCCTAAGCTAACACACTGACAGTAAAGATGGCGTAGTCTCAAAATAGAACGCTGGATGAGAGTTACCGTAGTTACAACAACCCTGATGAGGTCACAGCCCAGATGTTAGCCTGCATGCCTGTAGAAACCCTAGGAGCAGACTGACACCAGAGTCTGTGTAGAAACACCTCAGGAGCAGCAACATCCAACATCACTTCTCATCGCAGTAATAATTAATGTCTCCACAAGCTAACAGGAGCTAATTAGAACAGGAGGTATGGTGGCTGTCTGTCCATACCTTAGAGCTCGACATGACATGACACGCACAAAAAGAGAAAAAAGCATATGTTTTGTATGTTGTTTTTCTTCATGAAATACATTAGGTGTATGTATCATATTAAAGTCTAGTCTATTTCCCCAGACCTACAGTAGGACACTACAGTAGTGTCATGGTCTAAGTTTGGTTGAGTTCAAATGTTCTGCAGAGTTCACACAGCCAGGTTTCATACATTAAATACACACATACAGATGTAGGATCTTAATGTGATCACCCTGTTGCAGGAGAACCTTCCTGCAATGCAGGACAGTTTAAACTTATAGTGTATTTGAGGTTTAAAATGGCTTCTAAAGTTTATAATTTACACTTTGAAATGTCACACTTTATTTTTCCTTGTGAAAAATGTATCAACCTCACCAAAATGTCCATTAACTATATTCAACATAATAATTCACATTTCCTGTTGCTGCAGGATTATTTTACTGGCTCAAATTAAGATCCTACATCTGTACACACATTAATGCAAGTGCATTACTCATGTTACAATACCTGTTTACACAGTGTGTACGGCTTATTCAATAATGAATTCACATCTTCATGTTCATCTTCATTTTTCCAGTCCTGTGTCGCCAGGAATGGATTTTTTAAAGCCAATTTAATTAGAGCTGTGAATATGGCTCTAACAATAGGAGGAGGAGAGGAGGAGAGGAAGAGGAGGAGAGGCGAGCACGGTTACAGACTAGTAGTGACACGCTGGGTCTTTCTGAGCTGGGAAGTGTTCATTTATCATTGTCTCCTGGGACAAAGAGAGGAGAACCTGTAACCATGCTAAGAGCTGTACTGTTCTAGCCTCCACATAGCTGGATGGAATATAGTACAACACTACAATAATGAGGTACCATGCAACTCCTGGAGGTGCATCCTGAATGGCACCATATTCCCTATGTAGTGCACTTCTTTCGATCAGAGTCCTATGGGGTTCTAGGGAATAAGGTGTCATTGGAGACACATTCCTGATGTTTCATTTGCCGGCTGGCTCCTCCTCTCTCCTCCTTCATCATTGTGGTATTCTCTTTAACCACAGTGTGAGGTGTTTACATTACATATTACAAATGCATGGTGCCAACAGTTGCAACTTTGATTTGGCAAAGGGGTGTCCGCCGCATCCTACACATGTATAACACACCCATTACCCACATGCCACTCCTCCCCCACCCCTCCCTCACCCTCTGCCAGCTGCTCACTGTACAGTCACAACAAGGCGTTAGAAGGGTTAGACTAGCTTTGTCCCATGTTGGCCATTTTGATTTTATGAGTCGATTTCCGCCTCTTAATAACAAAGGGGGGGGGTTATATTAATCATGTTAAGCCAAAAGCAGGGCCTGTTATCAGCCGCCGTCAGACCTCTAGGGCTGCCTGCCAGCTTGTGGACGGGGGACAGATAGATAGAACCGTAAACTAGCCTTCCACCAAATTAAATCAAAATTCCCAACTAAATGTTTCGCTCCTTCTGGCTGGGATTACTACCCCTCTGCTTCTATGGCAGCCTGCATGGGACATAAAACAGTCCCCCAGACTTCATAGAGATTACGGCTGTTTCCCAAATAGCACCATATTCCCTATAAAGTCCACTACTTGGATGTAGTGCACTATAGCAGTGCCCTATATAGGCACGTAGTGCACCATATAGAGAATCGGGTACTATTTCAGATGCAGACAGTGTCATTCAGAGCCTTCCTAGGTCATGTACTGTCATGTACTGAGCTGGCTGGTCGTCGTGTTGTTGTAGTGTTAGGGTGTCATCCATAAACAGAGAGATTTGAGACAGAGAGGGGACGAGAGACCGGAGCGTAGGGAGATAGAAAGAAAGACGAGCAGTCATTTGTTGAAATGGGCCTGGCTGTCTATGCTTTTAAAAACCAGTCCTGCCTCTTTGTCAGTTAACACGTATAAGGGTTGTCCATTGTATGAAGGATCAATATAGGCATTAGGGGAGTGAATGGTAGCTTCAGTGCAATTTGGGCTGAGAGCTGTTGAGTGTGTAAGTAGTGGTGAAATGAGCGGATGAAGACGGCAGAGGGAGGGGCACGGGAGGAGATGAATAAACTGGGTGTTAGGAAGCAAGAAATGCAGCAAGGTTACATTTGCATGACATTTTCAGAGTGCTGCGCTGACACAAAGTTAGGGTGTTCCTTATATTATATTATCTGTTTTCATATCTTGGTCGATCAAGAAATGTACACGTTTTAGGATGTTCCTTGTTACAAGTTTTCACGCGTTTCTCAAGAGACTTGTATGTTAAACATGTTCATTCAAGTTCTAGTACTAATAGGTACATTAAGCCGGTATCTATGGTGTTGTGGCCACATACGTCTTTATTGATGATAAACACTGGCCCTCATTATACAGCTAGGGCATATTCATGAGATGAGCAGTGTCGCCAGCTGGGGACGAAAGGGGTAGTCAAACACAAGATTGATATGTGCAGAAAATATCTACAAAAGCAAATTCCTTAGCTAGACTTTTCTCTTTCTCACACTAAGTGGAAATGACAGCATTTGAACTACTTTGCAGAGATGAAACAGACAATCATAATCAATCAAATTCCCAGTTTATGCAACAAAACCAACTTTCTAAGAGGTTTTAAAAATAGGTTCTATTTTTACAAAGAATGCCATAAGGCATTGTTGTCAGAATAGATGGATGCAGTTCAATTCATGATTTATAGAATTCACCAATACATTCCTTGGTAGTCCAACAAATATTACTATCAGGTTGTAAATCACAGCTGGCCTGGTACATTGTTTGCTTCCTCCAGCCATTCAGGATGCAATGTTTCTGTTTCAATTACAAAAACGGACGACTGTAACTAAGGCTGGGAATGTCAATACAATTAAACTAGCAAGGGCAATGATCACAAGTCAGTCATAACGTGGCTAATAGACTAGCTTATATATATTGATGTAGCTATTTATTTAACAAGATAAAAACACGGAGCCTAACTTTAGCTACCTTCTGGGAGGATGTTATGTCATTGGACGAGTGGCCAAATTTTTCCCCCATATCGTTTTTCTGTGGTACAGCGAGAGATGCAGGTGTAATTTGGTTAGCTAGCAAGAAATGTGAATTACAGTCATGGCCAAAAGTTTTGAGAATGACACAAAGTTTGCTGCTTCAGTGTCTTTGGATATTTTTGTCAGATGTTACTATGGAATACGGAAGTATAATTACAAGCATTTCATAAGTGTCAAAGGATTTTATTGACAATTACATGATTTTGATGCAAAGAGTCAATATTTGCAGTGTTGACCCTTCGTTTTCAAGATCTCTACAATCCGCCCTGGCATGCTGTCAATTAACTTCTGGGCCACATCCTGACTGATGGCAGCCCATTCTTGCATAATCAGTGCTTGGAGTTTGTCAGAATTTGTGGGTTTTTGTTTGTCCACCCGCCTCTTGAGGATGGACCACAAGTTCTCTATGGGATTAAGGTCTGGGGAGTTTCCTGGCCATGGAACCAAAATATCGATGTTTTGTTCCCCAAGCCACTTAGTTATCACTTTTGCCTTATGGCAAGGTGCGCCATCATGCTGGAAAAGGCATTGTTCGTCACCAAACTGTTCCTGGATGGTTGGGAGAAGTTGCTCTCGAAGGATGTGTTGGTACCATTATTTATTCATGGCTGTGTTCTTAGGAAAAATTGTGAGTTAGCCCACTCCCTCGGCTGAGAAGCAACCACACACATGAATGGTCTCAGGATGCTTTACTGTTGGCATGACACAGGACTGATGATAGCGCTCACCTTGTCTTCTCCGGACAAGCTTTTTTCTGGATGCCCCAAACACTCGGAAAGGGGATTCATCAGAGAAAATGACTTTACCCCAGTCCTCAGCAGTCCAATCCCTGTACCTTTTGCAGAATATCAGACTGTCCCTGATGTTTTTCCTGGAGAAGTGGCTTCTTTGCTGCCCTTCTTGACACCAGGCCATCCTCCAAAAGTCTTCGCCTCACTGTGCGTGCAGATGCACTCACACCTGCCTGCTGCCATTCCTTAGCAAGCCCTGTATTGGTGCTGCCCCGATCCCGCAGCTGAATCAACTTTAGGAGACACTCCTGGCGCTTGCTGGACTTTCTTGGGCGCCCTGAAGCCTTCTTCACAACAATTGAACCGCTCTCCTTGAAGGTCTTGATGATCCGGTAAGTGTTTGATTAAGGTGCAATCTTACTGGCAGCAATATCCTTGACTGTGAAGCCCTTTTTGTGCAAACCAATGATGACGGCACGTGTTTCCTTGCAGTTAACCATGATTGACAGAGGAAGAACAATGATTCCAAGCACCACCCTCCTTTTGAAGCTTCCAGTCTGTTATTCAAACTCAATCAGCATGACAGAGTGGTCTCCAGCCTTGTCCTCATCAACACTCACACCTGTGTTAACGAGAGAATCACTGACATGATGTCAGCTGGTTCTTTTGTGGCAGGGCTGAAATGCAGTGGAAATGTTTTGGGGGAATTCAGTTAATTTGCATGGCAAAGAGGAACTTTGCAGTTAATTGCAATTCATCTGATCACTCTTCATAACATTCTGGAGTATATGCAAATTGCCATCATACAAACTGAGGCAGCAGACTTTGTGAAAATTAATATTTGTGTCATTCTCAAAACTTTTGGCCATGACTGTACTTTGCTAGCTAGCTATGCTGAACTTGAACGGCTGTTATCCACAGTTAGCATATATCTTAGTTGTCAATCAAATGTATTTGGCATCGATCAAATGGGCAGGCAGCCAGGCAGGTTACCATTCAGTTGTCAAATTGTGGGTTGGGACAAGCTGCAGAAGGATGAACAGCCTACTATTCCCCATCATTAATCAGTGCAGTTTTGATCGGCCAAATACAAGCTGAAAAAGTTCAACAAGGTTCATCTACTGATCCCTCGTTAGATTTTAGCTCATCTCGCTCTGGCTAACATTAGTTGTTGATCTTGTTGTTGTTGATGTGCATAAACAACTGAGGGAGAGAGAGCCTGCCGTTTCATGGTTGTTTGATCAATAGGACTGTAAAGTTCCCAAATGTAAGAGATATTTGCATATTTGCAGAAATCCATTCAAGTGGATTTTGGTGAATGCTTTCTAAAGTCCTTAAGTCGCGCTGTTGCTACTGCCTGTAAACACACAGTCCAGTTCAAAGTGAATGATGACAGGCCCTTGTGGGAAATGGCTTATTTTCATATAGGCTTACTGTAGCTCTGTCTGGCTATGGCGCACCGGTCTGTGTAGCATCCGGTCCTGGACGAGACAGATGTTTTTATTAGGTTTATTTACTGCAGTGTCTATTAATTGTTCAATCACATGGCCGCTTTGCCACTCTATACTGCTATAGAATTTTCGCAAATGCCTTAGTCCAAGCCATTCTCAAACATTCTATGACTGCTCGCTTCTCAGATAATGTTAAAAAATATGTTCTTCCTCGGAGTGTACACGAACAGATTTGAATAAGATTTCATGTTGCTAAAACGCTTTCAGTTCCACTTTTAATGCTGCCACAACCTCACAACCAATCAATGGAGAAGATTATCAAAACAATCACCAGATGCAACAGACAAATTACAATTTTGGGAGGAAAAATATAGTTTCCTTTCCCATATGATCGAGGGATGGTCTGTTCTTTTTCTGTCCCATGAGGGAAGCCTGCACCCAAAGCTCCCCAAAGCCCTCGCCAGTGGCAGGGCCAAGATCAGTAGGACCACCTGGGTCCAGTAGCAGGAGGTGTTCTGTATCAGGAGAACCAGACACCCTCTGTCTGAAACGGTCCCCTATTCCTTCATGGTGCATTCCTTCTGACCAGAGCTCTATGAGCTTTTCAAAGACATCTTTCAAAAAGGGGAAGATGGCTGTATGTGCCTGGCTATCATAGCTTCATTATAATCTATGATCTCTACACATCTCGGTCATTTCTACAATACTCCAACCCAGTTTCTGTCTGACATCAAGTGGAGATGCACCTATATGGCCAGCAGGTTTCCTCTGATCTTTTAAGGGAGGGTGGGGCGAATCCAGCCACATCTCTGGATATGTGGTTTGCCTGCCTGTGGAAGATTATTCAGTCTCTTCCTGGACATGGTGGGAAGGGGGGGGGGGGGGGGGGGTCTGATCCGATCCATCGCTCATTCTACCCTTTCACCACTCGTTACCTTTCTCTTTCATCTTGGCAGCTTGTCCAGAATGCAGGAGATTGAAAAAGGAGAGCAATCTCCACCAGCCAGAGAGAACAGGGCTGGAGGTGCTGCTGCTGCTGTGGCCTGCACATGGTCCTCATACAACAAACCAAGCCCCAGCCGCGTTCTGGGATGATATCCATCCACCGGGTTGATGTGATGACCTGGAGTACAATGAAACGGAGCCCTGTGCTGTCGAACCAAGGTCGAGCAGAGAGACTAGAGAGACATGGAGAACAACGGCTTTGTCCAAGGATGCTTAACACCAGAGTGCGTTAAGGTGTGTGTGTGTGTACCTGTGTGTGTGTGGACGGTATAGCACAGCTTGTGTTTCTGTGTTTAAGGGGCTGAATCAGAGTTTCATTAGTGTTTACTCAACAGGCCTGAGGCTCTATCAAGAGGTACACAGTCAGACCAGGCTGTGTTGACACAGAAACAGGGCCATGGGATTGGTCTTGAGCTTTATTAACTTTGATCTGCCCATCCAGGGGTCATCAGGGCTTACTGCCTGCTGGGTTAAAGGCACCACATGTAACCTTGATGGGTTAAAGGCACCACATGTAACCTTGATGGGTTAAAGGCATCACATGTAACCTTGATGGGTTAAAGGCACCACATGTAACCTTGATGGGTTAAAGGCACCACATGTAACCTTGATGGGTTAAAGGCACCACATGTAACCTTGCTGCCTGCTGGGTTAAAGGCACCACATGTAACCTTGATGGGTTAAAGGCACCACATGTAACCTTGATGGGTTAAAGGCATCACATGTAACCTTGATGGGTTAAAGGCACCACATGTAACCTTGATGGGTTAAAGGCACCACATGTAACCTTGATGGGTTAAAGGCACCACATGTAACCTTGCTGCCTGCTGGGTTAAAGGCACCACATGTAACCTTGATGGGTTAAAGACACCACATGTAACCTTGATGGGTTAAAGACACCACATGTAACCTTGCTGCCTGCTGGGTTAAAGACACCACATGTAACCTTGATGGGTTAAAGACACCACATGTAACCTTGATGGGTTAAAGGCACCACATGTAACCTTGATGGGTTAAAGGCACCACATGTAACCTTGCTGCCTGCTGGGTTAAAGGCACCACATGTAACCTTGATGGGTTAAAGGCACCACATGTAACCTTGATGGGTTAAAGACACCACATGTAACCTTGCTGCCTGCTGGGTTAAAGACACCACATGTAACCTTGATGGGTTAAAGGCACCACATGTAACCTTGATGGGTTAAAGGCACCACATGTAACCTTGATGGGTTAAAGGCACCACATGTAACCTTGATGGGTTAAAGGCACCACATGTAACCTTGATGGGTTAAAGACACCACATGTAACCTTGCTGCCTGCTGGGTTAAATGCACCACATGTAACCTTGATGGGTTAACCACATGTAACCTTGATGGGTTAAAGACACCACATGTAACCTTGCTGCCTGCTGGGTTAAAGGCACCACATGTAACCTTGATGGGTTAAAGACACCACATGTAACCTTGATGGGTTAAAGACACCACATGTAACCTTGCTGCCTGCTGGGTTAAAGACACCACATGTAACCTTGATGGGTTAAAGACACCACATGTAACCTTGATGGGTTAAAGGCACCACATGTAACCTTGATGGGTTAAAGGCACCACATGTAACCTTGCTGCCTGCTGGGTTAAAGGCACCACATGTAACCTTGATGGGTTAAAGGCACCACATGTAACCTTGATGGGTTAAAGACACCACATGTAACCTTGCTGCCTGCTGGGTTAAAGACACCACATGTAACCTTGATGGGTTAAAGGCACCACATGTAACCTTGATGGGTTAAAGGCACCACATGTAACCTTGATGGGTTAAAGGCACCACATGTAACCTTGATGGGTTAAAGGCACCACATGTAACCTTGATGGGTTAAAGACACCACATGTAACCTTGCTGCCTGCTGGGTTAAATGCACCACATGTAACCTTGATGGGTTAACCACATGTAACCTTGATGGGTTAAAGACACCACATGTAACCTTGCTGCCTGCTGGGTTAAAGGCACCACATGTAACCTTGATGGGTTAAAGGCACCACATGTAACCTTGATGGGTTAAAGACACCACATGTAACCTTGATGGGTTAAAGGCACCACATGTAACCTTGATGGGTTAAAGGCACCACATGTAACCTTGATGGGTTAAAGGCACCACATGTAACCTTGATGGGTTAAAGGCACCACATGTAACCTTGATGGGTTAAAGACACCACATGTAACCTTGCTGCCTGCTGGGTTAAAGGCACCACATGTAACCTTGATGGGTTAAAGACACCACATGTAACCTTGATGGGTTAAAGACACCACATGTAACCTTGATGGGTTAAAGACACCACATGTAACCTTGCTGCCTGCTGGGTTAAAGACACCACATGTAACCTTGATGGGTTAAAGACACCACATGTAACCTTGATGGGTTAAAGGCACCACATGTAACCTTGATGGGTTAAAGGCACCACATGTAACCTTGCTGCCTGCTGGGTTAAAGGCACCACATGTAACCTTGATGGGTTAAAGGCACCACATGTAACCTTGCTGCCTGCTGGGTTAAAGGCACCACATGTTACCTTGATGGGTTAAAGGCACCACATGTAACCTTGCTGCCTGCTGGGTTAAAGGCACCACATGTAACCTTGATGGGTTAAAGGCACCACATGTAACCTTGCTGCCTGCTGGGTTAAAGGCACCACATGTAACCTTGATGGGTTAAAGGCACCACATGTAACCTTGATGGGTTAAAGACACCACATGTAACCTTGATCCTCAATACTGACAAAACTAAACTAATGGTGTTTTCTAATGCAAGAAATAGACCTCTGAACCTATCACCTATTACTACCTGTCAGGGCAAGGAGATTGAGGTTGTAACCTCATATAAATATCTTGGAATTCTAATTGATGACGGCCTCTCTTTTAAATTGCATATTCAACAACTTACAAAAAAATTGAAGCTGAAATTGGGATTTTATTTTAGGAATAAGGCCTGTTTTTCTTTTGAAGCCAGAAGGAGGCTAGTATCAGCTACATTTATGCCTTTACTAGACTATGGGGATATTTTATATATGAATGCTTCCGCTCAGTGTTTGAGATCAATTGACACTCTTTACCATGGCACTTTGAGATTTATTTTAAACTGCAAAACCCTTACGCACCACTGCACTTTATATACCAGGGTTGGCTGGCCTTCTCTAGTCACTCGTAGGCTCAGTCACTGGTATACTTTTATTTACAAAGCCATTTTGGGTTTACTACCTTTTTATTTGGGCATTTTTATTGTTCAGAAATGTGGTGGGTACTCTCTTCGTTCGCTAGACTTTATCCTGCTAACTGTTCCAAATATCCGAACTGAATTTGGTAAAAGGTCTTTTATGTACTCTGCGCCATCGTCTTGGAACACCTTACAAAATAATTTTAAACTGGAAGAACTTGTTCCGATTGGTGTTTTTAAATCACTGATGAAGGATTTTGAGGCTGATTCGCTGACCTGTCAATGTTTTTAATTTGCTGTTTTTGATATTGTTATACTCTTGTGAATTCAATGGTTTTTACTAGATTACTTGTAGTTTTTCATGTTGTCTGTCTGTAATTTTTGTAATGACTTGGTGCTGCCTATCTTGGCCAGGACGCTCTTGAAAAAGAGATTTTAAATCTCAATGAGCCCTTCCTGGTTAAATAAAGGTTAAATAAAATAAATAAAAAATGGGTTAAAGACACCACATGTAACCTTGATGGGTTAAAGACACCACATGTAACCTTGATGGGTTAAAGACACCACATGTAACCTTGATGGGTTAAAGACACCACATGTAACCTTGATGGGTTAAAGACACCACATGTAACCTTGATGGGTTAAAGACACCACATGTAACCTTGATGGGTTAAAGACACCACATGTAACCTTGATGGGTTAAAGGCACCACATGTAACCTTGATGGGTTAAAGGCACCACATGTAACCTTGATGGGTTAAAGACACCACATGTAACCTTGATGGGTTAAAGACACCACATGTAACCTTGATGGGTTAATAACCACATGTAACCTTGATGGGTTAAAGACACCACATGTAACCTTGATGGGTTAAAGACACCACATGTAACCTTGCTGCCTGCTGGGTTAAAGGCACCACATGTAACCTTGATGGGTTAAAGACACCACATGTAACCTTGATGGGTTAAAGGCACCACATGTAACCTTGATGGGTTAAAGACACCACATGTAACCTTGATGGGTTAAAGGCACCACATGTAACCTTGATGGGTTAAAGACACCACATGTAACCTTGCTGCCTGCTGGGTTAAAGGCACCACATGTAACCTTGATGGGTTAAAGACACCACATGTAACCTTGATGGGTTAAAGGCACCACATGTAACCTTGATGGGTTAAAGACACCACATGTAACCTTGATGGGTTAAAGGCACCACATGTAACCTTGATGGGTTAAAGGCACCACATGTAACCTTGATGGGTTAAAGACACCACATGTAACCTTGATGGGTTAAAGACACCACATGTAACCTTGCTGTCTGCTGGGTTAAAGGCACCACATGTAACCTTGATGGGTTAAAGACACCACATGTAACCTTGATGGGTTAAAGACACCACATGTAACCTTGCTGCCTGCTGGGTTAAAGACACCACATGTAACCTTGATGGATTAAAGACACCACATGTAACCTTGATGGGTTAAAGACACCACATGTAACCTTGCTGCCTGCTGGGTTAAAGGCACCACATGTAACCTTGATGGATTAAAGACACCACATGTAACCTTGATGGGTTAAAGACACCACATGTAACCTTGATGGGTTAAAGACACCACATGTAACCTTGCTGCCTGCTGGGTTAAAGACACCACATGTAACCTTGCTGCCTGCTGGGTTAAAGACACCACATGTAACCTTGATGGATTAAAGACACCACATGTAACCTTGATGGGTTAAAGACACCACATGTAACCTTGCTGCCTGCTGGGTTAAAGGCACCACATGTAACCTTGATGGATTAAAGACACCACATGTAACCTTGATGGGTTAAAGACACCACATGTAACCTTGATGGGTTAAAGACACCACATGTAACCTTGATGGGTTAAAGACACCACATGTAACCTTGCTGCCTGCTGGGTTAAAGACACCACATGTAACCTTGCTGCCTGCTGGGTTAAAGGCACCACATGTAACCTTGATGGGTTAAAGACACCACATGTAACCTTGATGGGTTAAAGACACCACATGTAACCTTGATGGGTTAAAGACACCACATGTAACCTTGCTGCCTGCTGGGTTAATGGCACCACATGTAACCTTGATGGGTTAAAGACACCACATGTAACCTTGATGGGTTAAAGACACCACATGTAACCTTGCTGCCTGCTGGGTTAAAGACACCACATGTAACCTTACTGCCTGATGGGTTAAAGGCACCACATGTAACCTTGATGGGTTAAAGACACCACATGTAACCTTGATGGGTTAAAGGCACCACATGTAACCTTGATGGGTTAAAGACACCACATGTAACCTTGCTGCCTGCTGGGTTAAAGGCACCACTGACATTTGCTTAATATGTGTAGTTCTTTTTAAATACGGGCTTGACATTAATCATGCTATCTCGTCCTCATCTGCCCCAGCCCAAGCTTTGTGTGATCAACAGTAAAGCAGGGCGTTGCTGAGCCAGTCCCGTCTCCCATTGCTGCTGCTGCGTGTTGGGTAGGTAGGTGCATTAATATGGGCAACACCTCCCTGTTCCATTGAGCAGCACCACTATCACATTAGTGTGAGCAGAATTCTGATAACTAGCTGGAGCTTCAGTGATCAGCCTCCTGCTAATCTTTAGCAAGGTGACTTCCTGGATATTTCCCTCTACTAATGTTTTGTGAGATGCTTCATCTTACGGTGTGATTCTGATACATTGGTAGCAATTACGTTTAAATAATGGGTATTTTCAATGAAATAATACATGTTTTAATGGTGTGGATTATGAATGAAATGCAAAATGGGAGCCACGCAAAGGCAATTATGAAAGCAGATTATGCAAATGCTGTGCTCGTATCACAGAGCGTGCAAAATGTCTAATATTGTGGCTCTTCATGGATTAAGTTACTTTAACCAAATCCAACATCTCTGGCACTGCTCGGGGATAACATGAATACTGTGTGTAGTAGAATGCATTAGGAGGTGTATTGAAGGTTACAGTCATTTTGTCGAAGCATTGAGGAAGGTAATATGTGGGCCAAATGAGGATATGCTTTGACAATAGCGTGTAAATCTGAGAGAAACACCACCTGTCAGCTGTACTAGTACACCCCAGTGGTTAGGTACAGACCGCTACAGTCCATGCATCTTAACAACTGGACACTTCCTGCTTGGATTCCTAATAGGCAGCTAGGTGAAAAGGATAAACAGTCTAGGAAATATTAAGAGAGAACCATAAAGACAACCAGGGCAGCAGTACTTCCTGACCAACTACAGCACATAAAAGGACAGTGGTGGAAAAAGTACCCAATTGTCATGCTTGAGTAAAAGTATAGATACCTTAATAGAAAGTTACTCAAGTAAGGGTGGATGTCGCCCAGTAAAATACTACTTGAGTAAAAGTCTAAAAGTATTTGTTTCTAAATATACTTAAGTATCAAAAGTAAAAGTATAAATCATTTCAAATTCCTTATATTAAGCAAAGCAGACGGCACCATTTTCTTGTTTTAAAAATGTACGGATAGCCAGTGGCACACTCCAACACTCAGACATAATTTATAAAATATGCTTTTGTGTTTAGTTAGTCCGTCAGATCAGAGGCAGTAGGGATGACCCCGGATGTTCTCTTGATAAGTGTGTGAATTGGACCATTTTCCGTTTCCTGCTAAGCATTCAAAATGTAACTAGTACTTTTAGGTGTCAGGGAAAATGTACAGAGTAAAAAGTACATAATTTTCTTGAGTAATGTAGTGAAGTAAAAGTAAAAGTTGCCCAAAATATAAATAGTAAAGTACAGATACCCCCAAAAAAACACTTAAGTAGTACTTTAAAGTATTTTTTTACTTAAGAGAGTGAGAGAAAGAAATAGAGGGGGGAGGGAGGGAGTCGGGTTGAAAAACAGGACAGTGTTGATTCCATGCAGAAAAATCAACAAAAACGTCTTAAGGCTCTCGTCTCCACTGAACTTAATGAGGTGGAGGGCTCTGAGTGGCTTAGAGTGTATCCCAAATGGCACCACATTCCCTATTTAGTGCACTTCTTTTAACCATGGTCCATAGGGCTTTGGTCAAAAGTAGTGCACTATATATAGGGAATAGGGTGCCATTTGGGACCCAATCTTATAGTCACAATCACAGCTCCAAATCCCACACTGAGGGGGAAAACACAGGGCCTCAGAGAAAAAGAACAGAGTAGATAAAGCAAGAAAAAAAATGAACACAAGAACCAATTGAGCCTGGAAGCAGGTGGGTATTCCGTTCAGGCAGCAGCACCGCGAAGCCAGAGACCAAACCCTCTCCTCCTTCAGGAGGATCACTTATCTTCCAATCAGCAGCCTTTTGAACAACGTCATTTCTCTCTATCCCTCGTTTCTCTCCTTTTTTGCCTCCCTCCATCCTCCTATCCTATCTGCTCATCTCCCCTGGCACCTGGCTCTGTGTCGGCAGAACAGTGGCATAATGAACTCACTAACAGCCAATGAGGAAGTTAAGCATAATTATGTTTGTGTTCAGTGAAACAGTTAAAGGCCATTCACTTGTCTCATCTTCCAATGAACAGAGAAGGGATCCAGCCCTGCTCCAAGCCATGCTGCAGCCAAAGAGAAGGCATCCAGCCATGCTGCAGCCAAAGAGAAGGCATCTAGCCATGCTGCAGCCAAAGAGAAGGCATCCAGCCATGCTGCAGCCAAAGAGAAGGCATCCAGCCATTCTGCAGCCAAAGAGAAGGCATCCAGCCATGTTGCAGCCAAAGAGAAGGCATCTAGCCATGCTGCAGCCAAAGAGAAGGCATCTAGCCATGCTGCAGCCAAAGAGAAGGCATCCAGCCATGCTGCAGCCAAAGAGAAGGCATCTAGCCATGCTGCAGCCAAAGAGAAGGCATTCAGCTATGCTGCAGCCAAAGAGAAGGCATCCAGCCATGCTGCAGCCAAAGAGAAGGCATCCAGCCATGTTGCAGCCAAAGAGAAGGCATCCAGCCATGTTGCAGCCAAAGAGAAGGCATCTAGCCATGCTGCAGCCAAAGAGAAGGCATCTAGCCATGCTGCAGCCAAAGAGAAGGCATCCAGCCATGCTGCAGCCAAAGAGAAGACATCTAGCCATGCTGCAGCCAAAGAGAAGGCATCCAGCCATGCTGCAGCCAAAGAGAAGGCATCCAGCCATGCTGCAGCCAAAGAGAAGGCATCCAGCCATGCTGCAGCCAAAGAGAAGGCATCCAGCCATGCTGCAGCCAAAGATAAGGTTTCCAGCTATGCTGCAGCCAAAGAGAAGGCATCTAGCCATGCTGCAGCCAAAGAGAAGGCATTCAGCCATGCTGCAGCCAAAGAGAAGGCATCCAGCCATGCTGCAGCCAAAGAGAATGCATCCAGCCATGCTGCAGCCAAAGAGAAGGCATCCAGCCATGTTGCAGCCAAAGAGAAGGCATCCAGCCATGCTGCAGCCAAAGAGAAGGCATCCAGCCATGCTGCAGCCAAAGAGAAGGCATCTAGCCATGCTGCAGCCAAAGAGAAGGCATTCAGCCATGCTGCAGCCAAAGAGAAGGCATCCAGCCATGCTGCAGCCAAAGAGAAGGCATCCAGCCATGCTGCAGCCAAAGAGAAGGCATCCAGCCATGTTGCAGCCAAAGAGAAGGCATCTAGCCATGCTGCAGCCAAAGAGAAGGCATCTAGCCATGCTGCAACCAAAGAGAAGGTTTCCAGCCATGCTGCAGCCAAAGAGAAGGCATCTAGCCATGCTGCAGCCAAAGAGAAGGCATCCAGCCATGCTGCAGCCAAAGAGAAGGTTTCCAGCCATGCTGCAGCCAAAGAGAAGGCATTCAGCCATCCTGCAGCCAAAGAGAAGGCATCTAGCCATGCTGCAGCCAAAGAGAAGGTTTCCAGCCATGCTGCAGCCAAAGAGAAGGCATCTAGCCATGCTGCAGCCAAAGAGAAGGCATCCAGCCATGCTGCAGCCAAAGAGAAGGCATCCAGCCATGCTGCAGCCAAAGAGAAGGCATTCAGCCATGCTGCAGCCAAAGAGAAGGCATCTAGCCATGCTGCAGCCAAAGAGAAGGCATCTAGCCATGCTGCAGCCAAAAAGAAGGCATCCAGCCATGCTGCAACCAAAGAGAAGGCATCCAGCCATGCTGCAGCCAAAGAGAAGGCATCTAGCCATGCTGCAGCCAAATAGAAGGCATCCAGCCATGCTGCAGCCAAAGAGAAGGCATCCAGCCATGCTGCAGCCAAAGAGAAGGCATCCAGCCATGCTGCAGCCAAAGAGAAGGCATCCAGCCATGTTGCAGCCAAAGAGAAGGCATCCAGCCATGCTGCAGCCAAAGAGAAGGCATCTAGCCATGCTGCAGCCAAAGAGAAGGCATCCAGCCATGCTGCAGCCAAAGAGAAGGCATCCAGCCATTCTGCAGCCAAAGAGAAGGCATCCAGCCATGTTGCAGCCAAAGAGAAGGCATCTAGCCATGCTGCAGCCAAAGAGAAGGCATCTAGCCATGCTGCAGCCAAAGAGAAGGCATCCAGCCATGCTGCAGCCAAAGAGAAGGCATGCAGCTATGCTGCAGCCAAAGAGAAGGCATCCAGCCATGCTGCAGCCAAAGAGAAGGCATCCAGCCATGTTGCAGCCAAAGAGAAGGCATCCAGCCATGTTGCAGCCAAAGAGAAGGCATCTAGCCATGCTGCAGCCAAAGAGAAGGCATCTAGCCATGCTGCAGCCAAAGAGAAGGCATCCAGCCATGCTGCAGCCAAAGAGAAGACATCTAGCCATGCTGCAGCCAAAGAGAAGGCATCCAGCCATGCTGCAGCCAAAGAGAAGGCATCCAGCCATGCTGCAGCCAAAGAGAAGGCATCCAGCCATGCTGCAGCCAAAGAGAAGGCATCCAGCCATGCTGCAGCCAAAGAGAAGGCATCTAGCCATGCTGCAGCCAAAGAGAAGGCATTCAGCCATGCTGCAGCCAAAGAGAAGGCATCCAGCCATGCTGCAGCCAAAGAGAAGGCATCCAGCCATGCTGCAGCCAAAGAGAAGGCATCCAGCCATGTTGCAGCCAAAGAGAAGGCATCTAGCCATGCTGCAGCCAAAGAGAAGGCATCTAGCCATGCTGCAACCAAAGAGAAGGTTTCCAGCCATGCTGCAGCCAAAGAGAAGGCATCTAGCCATGCTGCAGCCAAAGAGAAGGCATCCAGCCATGCTGCAGCCAAAGAGAAGGTTTCCAGCCATGCTGCAGCCAAAGAGAAGGCATTCAGCCATCCTGCAGCCAAAGAGAAGGCATCTAGCCATGCTGCAGCCAAAGAGAAGGTTTCCAGCCATGCTGCAGCCAAAGAGAAGGCATCTAGCCATGCTGCAGCCAAAGAGAAGGCATCCAGCCATGCTGCAGCCAAAGAGAAGGCATCCAGCCATGCTGCAGCCAAAGAGAAGGCATTCAGCCATGCTGCAGCCAAAGAGAAGGCATCTAGCCATGCTGCAGCCAAAGAGAAGGCATCTAGCCATGCTGCAGCCAAAAAGAAGGCATCCAGCCATGCTGCAACCAAAGAGAAGGCATCCAGCCATGCTGCAGCCAAAGAGAAGGCATCTAGCCATGCTGCAGCCAAATAGAAGGCATCCAGCCATGCTGCAGCCAAAGAGAAGGCATCCAGCCATGCTGCAGCCAAAGAGAAGGCATCCAGCCATGCTGCAGCCAAAGAGAAGGCATCCAGCCATGTTGCAGCCAAAGAGAAGGCATCCAGCCATGCTGCAGCCAAAGAGAAGGCATCTAGCCATGCTGCAGCCAAAGAGAAGGCATCCAGCCATGCTGCAGCCAAAGAGAAGGCATCCAGCCATTCTGCAGCCAAAGAGAAGGCATCCAGCCATGTTGCAGCCAAAGAGAAGGCATCTAGCCATGCTGCAGCCAAAGAGAAGGCATCTAGCCATGCTGCAGCCAAAGAGAAGGCATCCAGCCATGCTGCAGCCAAAGAGAAGGCATGCAGCTATGCTGCAGCCAAAGAGAAGGCATCCAGCCATGCTGCAGCCAAAGAGAAGGCATCCAGCCATGTTGCAGCCAAAGAGAAGGCATCCAGCCATGTTGCAGCCAAAGAGAAGGCATCTAGCCATGCTGCAGCCAAAGAGAAGGCATCTAGCCATGCTGCAGCCAAAGAGAAGGCATCCAGCCATGCTGCAGCCAAAGAGAAGACATCTAGCCATGCTGCAGCCAAAGAGAAGGCATCCAGCCATGCTGCAGCCAAAGAGAAGGCATCCAGCCATGCTGCAGCCAAAGAGAAGGCATCCAGCCATGCTGCAGCCAAAGAGAAGGCATCCAGCCATGCTGCAGCCAAAGATAAGGTTTCCAGCTATGCTGCAGCCAAAGAGAAGGCATCTAGCCATGCTGCAGCCAAAGAGAAGGCATTCAGCCATGCTGCAGCCAAAGAGAAGGCATCCAGCCATGCTGCAGCCAAAGAGAATGCATCCAGCCATGCTGCAGCCAAAGAGAAGGCATCCAGCCATGTTGCAGCCAAAGAGAAGGCATCCAGCCATGCTGCAGCCAAAGAGAAGGCATCCAGCCATGCTGCAGCCAAAGAGAAGGCATCTAGCCATGCTGCAGCCAAAGAGAAGGCATTCAGCCATGCTGCAGCCAAAGAGAAGGCATCCAGCCATGCTGCAGCCAAAGAGAAGGCATCCAGCCATGCTGCAGCCAAAGAGAAGGCATCCAGCCATGTTGCAGCCAAAGAGAAGGCATCTAGCCATGCTGCAGCCAAAGAGAAGGCATCTAGCCATGCTGCAACCAAAGAGAAGGTTTCCAGCCATGCTGCAGCCAAAGAGAAGGCATCTAGCCATGCTGCAGCCAAAGAGAAGGCATCCAGCCATGCTGCAGCCAAAGAGAAGGTTTCCAGCCATGCTGCAGCCAAAGAGAAGGCATTCAGCCATGCTGCAGCCAAAGAGAAGGCATCTAGCCATGCTGCAGCCAAAGAGAAGGTTTCCAGCCATGCTGCAGCCAAAGAGAAGGCATCTAGCCATGCTGCAGCCAAAGAGAAGGCATCCAGCCATGCTGCAGCCAAAGAGAAGGCATCCAGCCATGCTGCAGCCAAAGAGAAGGCATTCAGCCATGCTGCAGCCAAAGAGAAGGCATCTAGCCATGCTGCAGCCAAAGAGAAGGCATCTAGCCATGCTGCAGCCAAAAAGAAGGCATCCAGCCATGCTGCAACCAAAGAGAAGGCATCCAGCCATGCTGCAGCCAAAGAGAAGGCATCTAGCCATGCTGCAGCCAAAGAGAAGGCATCTAGCCATGCTGCAGCCAAAGAGAAGGCATCCAGCCATGCTGCAGCCAAAGAGAAGGCATCCAGCCATGCTGCAACCAAAGAGAAGGCATCCAGCCATGCTGCAGCCAAAGAGAAGGCATCCAGCCATGCTGCAACCAAAGAGAAGGCATCCAGCCATGCTGCAGCCAAAGAGAAGGCATCCAGCCATGTTGCAGCCAAAGAGAAGGCATCTAGCCATACTGCAGCCAAAGAGAAGGCATCTAGCCATGCTGCAACCAAAGATAAGGTTTCCAGCCATGCTGCAGCCAAAGAGAAGGCATCTAGCCATGCTGCAGCCAAAGAGAAGGCATCCAGCCATGCTGCAACCAAAGAGAAGGCATCCAGCCATGCTGCAGCCAAAGAGAAGGCATCTAGCAATGCTGCAGCCAAAGAGAAGGTATCCAGCCATGCTGCAGCCAAAGAGAAGGCATCCAGCCATGCTGCAGCCAAAGAGAAGGCATCCAGCCATGCTGCAGCCAAAGAGAAGGCATCCAGCCATGCTGCAGCCAAAGAGAAGGCATCCAGCCATGCTGCAGCCAAAGAGAAGGCATCTAGCCATGCTGCAGCCAAAGAGAAGGCATCTAGCCATGCTGCAGCCAAAGAGAAGGCATCCAGCCATGCTGCAGCCAAAGAGAAGGTTTCCAGCCATGCTGCAGCCAAAGAGAAGGCATTCAGCCATGCTGCAGCCAAAGAGAAGGCATCTAGCCATGCTGCAGCCAAAGAGAAGGTTTCCAGCCATGCTGCAGCCAAAGAGAAGGCATCTAGCCATGCTGCAGCCAAAGAGAAGGCATCCAGCCATGCTGCAGCCAAAGAGAAGGCATCCAGCCATGCTGCAGCCAAAGAGAAGGCATTCAGCCATGCTGCAGCCAAAGAGAAGGCATCTAGCCATGCTGCAGCCAAAGAGAAGGCATCTAGCCATGCTGCAGCCAAAAAGAAGGCATCCAGCCATGCTGCAACCAAAGAGAAGGCATCCAGCCATGCTGCAGCCAAAGAGAAGGCATCTAGCCATGCTGCAGCCAAAGAGAAGGCATCTAGCCATGCTGCAGCCAAAGAGAAGGCATCCAGCCATGCTGCAGCCAAAGAGAAGGCATCCAGCCATGCTGCAACCAAAGAGAAGGCATCCAGCCATGCTGCAGCCAAAGAGAAGGCATCCAGCCATGTTGCAGCCAAAGAGAAGGCATCTAGCCATACTGCAGCCAAAGAGAAGGCATCTAGCCATGCTGCAACCAAAGAGAAGGTTTCCAGCCATGCTGCAGCCAAAGAGAAGGCATCTAGCCATGCTGCAGCCAAAGAGAAGGCATCCAGCCATGCTGCAGCCAAAGAGAAGGCATCTAGCCATGCTGCAGCCAAAGAGAAGGCATCTAGCCATGCTGCAGCCAGAGAGAAGGCATCCAGCCATGCTGCAACCAAAGAGAAGGCATCCAGCCATGCTGCAGCAAAAGAGAAGGCATCTAGCAATGCTGCAGCCAAAGAGAAGGTATCCAGCCATGCTGCAGCCAAAGAGAAGGCATCCAGCCATGCTGCAGCCAAAGAGAAGGCATCCAGCCATGCTGCAGCCAAAGAGAAGGCATCCAGCCATGCTGCAGCCAAAGAGAAGGTTTCCAGCCATGCTGCAGCCAAAGAGAAGGCATCCAGCCATGCTGCAGCCAAAGAGAAGGCATTCAGCCATGCTGCAGCCAAAGAGAAGGCATCTAGCCATGCTGCAGCCAAAGAGAAGGCATCCAGCCATGCTGCAGCCAAAGAGAAGGCATCTAGCCATGCTGCAGCCAAAGAGAAGGCATCCAGCCATGCTGCAGCCAAAGAGAAGGCATCTTGCAATGCTGCAGCCAAAGAGAAGGTATCCAGCCATGCTGCAGCCAAAGAGAAGGCATCCAGCCATGCTGCAGCCAAAGAGAAGGCATCTAGCCATGCTGCAGCCAAAGAGAAGGCATCCAGCCATGCTGCAGCCAAAGAGAAGGTTTCCAGCCATGCTGCAGCCAAAGAGAAGGCATCCAGCCATGCTGCAGCCAAAGAGAAGGCATTCAGCCATGCTGCAGCCAAAGAGAAGGCATCCAGCCATGCTGCAGCCAAAGAGAAGGCATCCAGCCATGCTGCAGCCAAAGAGAAGGCATCTAGCCATGTTGCAGCCAAAGAGAAGGCATCCAGCCATGCTGCAGCCAAAGAGAAGGCATCCAGCCATGCTGCAGCCAAAGAGAAGGCATCTAGCCATGCTGCAGCCAAAGAGAAGGCATTCAGCCATGCTGCAGCCAAAGAGAAGGCATCCAGCCATGCTGCAGCCAAAGAGAAGGCATCCAGCCATGCTGCAGCCAAAGAGAATGCATCCAGCCATTTTGCAGCCAAAGAGAAGGCATCTAGCCATGCTGCAGCCAAAGAGAAGGCATCTAGCCATGCTGCAACCAAAGAGAAGGTTTCCAGCCATGCTGCAGCCAAAGAGAAGGCATCCAGCCATGCTGCAGCCAAAGAGAAGGCATCTAGCCATGCTGCAGCCAAAGAGAAGGTTTCCAGCCATGCTGCAGCCAAAGAGAAGGCATCTAGCCATGCTGCAGCCAAAGAGAAGGCATCCAGCCATGCTGCAGCCAAAGAGAAGGCATCCAGCCATGCTGCAGCCAAAGAGAAGATTTCCAGCCATGCTGCAGCCAAAGAGAAGGCATCCAGCCATTCTGCAACCAAAGAGAAGGCATCCAGCCATGCTGCAGCCAAAGAGAAGGCATTCAGCCATGCTGCAGCCAAAGAGAAGGCATCTAGCCATGCTGCAGCCAAAGAGAAGGCATCTAGCCATGCTGCAGCCAAAAAGAAGGCATCCAGCCATGCTGCAGCCAAAGAGAAGGCATCCAGCCATGCTGCAACCAAAGAGAAGGCATTCAGCCATGCTGCAGCCAAAGAGAAGGCATCTAGCCATGCTGCAGCCAAAGAGAAGGCATCCAGCCATGCTGCAACCAAAGAGAAGGCATCCAGCCATGCTGCAGCCAAAGAGAAGGCATCTAGCCATGCTGCAGCCAAAGAGAAGGCATCTAGCCATGCTGCAACCAAAGAGAAGGTTTCCAGCCATGCTGCAGCCAAAGAGAAGGCATCTAGCCATGCTGCAGCCAAAGAGAAGGCATCCAGCCATGCTGCAGCCAAAGAGAAGGTTTCCAGCCATGCTGCAGCCAAAGAGAAGGCATCCAGCCATGCTGCAGCCAAAGAGAAGGTTTGCAGCCATGCTGCAGCCAAAGAGAAGGCATCTAGCCATGCTGCAGCCAAAGAGAAGGCATCTAGCCACGCTGCAGCCAAAGAGAAGGCATCCAGCCATGCTGCAGCCAAAGAGAAGGCATCCAGCCATGCTGCAGCCAAAGAGAAGGCATCTAGCCATGCTGCAGCCAAAGAGAAGGCATCCAGCCATGCTGCAGCCAAAGAGAAGGCATCTAGCCATGCTGCAGCCAAAGAGAAGGCATCCAGCCATGCTGCAGCCAAAGAGAAGGCACCCAGCCATGCTGCAGCCAAAGAGAAGGCATCCAGCCATGCTGCAGCCAAAGAGAAGGCATCTAGCAATGCTGCAGCCAAAGAGAAGGCATCCAGCCATGCTGCAGCCAAAGAGAAGGCATCCAGCCATGCTGCAGCCAAAGAGACGACATCCAGCCATGCTGCAGCCAAAGAGAAGACATCCAGCCATGCTGCAGCCAAAGAGAAGGCATCCAGCCATGCTGCAGCCAAAGAGAAGGCATCTAGCCATGCTGCAGCCAAAGAGAAGGCATCCAGCCATGCTGCAGCCAAAGAGAACGTTTCCAGCCATGCTGCAGCCAAAGAGAAGGCATCCAGCCATGCTGCAGCCAAAGAGAAGGCATCCAGCCATGCTGCAGCCAAAGAGAAGGCATCTAGCCATGCTGCAGCCAAAGAGAAGGCATCCAGCCATGCTGCAGCCAAAGAGAAGGCATCCAGCCATGTTGCAGCCAAAGAGAAGGCATCCAGCCATGCTGCAGCCAAAGAGAAGGTTTCCAGCCATGCTGCAGCCAAAGAGAAGGCATCCAGCCATGCTGCAGCCAAAGAGAAGGCATCCAGCCATGCTGCAACCAAAGAGAAGGCATCTAGCCATGCTGCAGCCAAAGAGAATGCATTTAGCCATGCTGCAGCCAAAGAGAAGGCATCCAGCCATGCTGCAGCCAAAGAGAAGGCATCCAGCCATGCTGCAGCCAAAGAGAAGGCATCTAGCCATGCTGCAGCCAAAGAGAAGGCATCTAGCCATGCTGCAGCCAAAGAGAAGACATCCAGCCATGCTGCAGCCAAAGAGAAGGCATCCAGCCATGCTGCAGCCAAAGAGAAGGCATCCAGCCATGCTGCAGCCAAAGAGAAGGCATCCAGCCATGCTGCAGCCAAAGAGAATGCATCCAGCCATGCTGCAGCCAAAGAGAAGGCATCCAGCCATGCTGCAGCCAAAGAGAAGGCATCCAGCCATGCTGCAGCCAAAGAGAAGGCATCTAGCCATGCTGCAGCCAAAGAGAAGGCATCTAGCCATGCTGCAGCCAAAGAGAAGACATCCAGCCATGCTGCAGCCAAAGAGAAGGCATCTAGCCATGCTGCAGCCAAAGAGAAGGTTTCCAGCCATGCTGCAGCCAAAGAGAAGGCATCCAGCCATTCTGCAGCCAAAGAGAAGGCATTCAGCCATGCTGCAGCCAAAGAGAAGGCATCCAGCCATGCTGCAGCCAAAGAGAAGGCATCCAGCCATGCTGCAGCCAAAGAGAAGGCATCTAGCCATGTTGCAGCCAAAGAGAAGGCATCCAGCCATGCTGCAGCCAAAGAGAAGGCATCCAGCCATGCTGCAGCCAAAGAGAAGGCATCTAGCCATGCTGCAGCCAAAGAGAAGGCATTCAGCCATGCTGCAGCCAAAGAGAAGGCATCCAGCCATGCTGCAGCCAAAGAGAAGGCATCCAGCCATGCTGCAGCCAAAGAGAATGCATCCAGCCATTTTGCAGCCAAAGAGAAGGCATCTAGCCATGCTGCAGCCAAAGAGAAGGCATCTAGCCATGCTGCAACCAAAGAGAAGGTTTCCAGCCATGCTGCAGCCAAAGAGAAGGCATCCAGCCATGCTGCAGCCAAAGAGAAGGTTTCCAGCCATGCTGCAGCCAAAGAGAAGGCATCCAGCCATGCTGCAGCGAAAGAGAAGGTTTCCAGCCATGCTGCAGCCAAAGAGAAGGCATCTAGCCATGCTGCAGCCAAAGAGAAGGCATCTAGCCATGCTGCAGCCAAAGAGAAGGTTTCCAGCCATGCTGCAGCCAAAGAGAAGGCATCTAGCCATGCTGCAGCCAAAGAGAAGGCATCCAGCCATGCTGCAGCCAAAGAGAAGGCATCCAGCCATGCTGCAGCCAAAGAGAAGATTTCCAGCCATGCTGCAGCCAAAGAGAAGGCATCCAGCCATTCTGCAACCAAAGAGAAGGCATCCAGCCATGCTGCAGCCAAAGAGAAGGCATTCAGCCATGCTGCAGCCAAAGAGAAGGCATCTAGCCATGCTGCAGCCAAAGAGAAGGCATCTAGCCATGCTGCAGCCAAAAAGAAGGCATCCAGCCATGCTGCAGCCAAAGAGAAGGCATCCAGCCATGCTGCAACCAAAGAGAAGGCATCCAGCCATGCTGCAGCCAAAGAGAAGGCATCTAGCCATGCTGCAGCCAAAGAGAAGGCATCCAGCCATGCTGCAACCAAAGAGAAGGCATCCAGCCATGCTGCAGCCAAAGAGAAGGCATCTAGCCATGCTGCAGCCAAAGAGAAGGCATCTAGCCATGCTGCAACCAAAGAGAAGGTTTCCAGCCATGCTGCAGCCAAAGAGAAGGCATCTAGCCATGCTGCAGCCAAAGAGAAGGCATCCAGCCATGCTGCAGCCAAAGAGAAGGTTTCCAGCCATGCTGCAGCCAAAGAGAAGGCATCCAGCCATGCTGCAGCCAAAGAGAAGGTTTGCAGCCATGCTGCAGCCAAAGAGAAGGCATCTAGCCATGCTGCAGCCAAAGAGAAGGCATCTAGCCATGCTGCAGCCAAAGAGAAGGCATCCAGCCATGCTGCAGCCAAAGAGAAGGCATCCAGCCATGCTGCAGCCAAAGAGAAGGCATCTAGCCATGCTGCAGCCAAAGAGAAGGCATCCAGCCATGCTGCAGCCAAAGAGAAGGCATCTAGCCATGCTGCAGCCAAAGAGAAGGCATCCAGCCATGCTGCAGCCAAAGAGAAGGCACCCAGCCATGCTGCAGCCAAAGAGAAGGCATCCAGCCATGCTGCAGCCAAAGAGAAGGCATCTAGCAATGCTGCAGCCAAAGAGAAGGCATCCAGCCATGCTGCAGCCAAAGAGAAGGCATCCAGCCATGCTGCAGCCAAAGAGACGACATCCAGCCATGCTGCAGCCAAAGAGAAGACATCCAGCCATGCTGCAGCCAAAGAGAAGGCATCCAGCCATGCTGCAGCCAAAGAGAAGGCATCTAGCCATGCTGCAGCCAAAGAGAAGGCATCCAGCCATGCTGCAGCCAAAGAGAACGTTTCCAGCCATGCTGCAGCCAAAGAGAAGGCATCCAGCCATGCTGCAGCCAAAGAGAAGGCATTCAGCCATGCTGCAGCCAAAGAGAAGGCATCTAGCCATGCTGCAGCCAAAGAGAAGGCATCCAGCCATGCTGCAGCCAAAGAGAAGGCATCCAGCCATGCTGCAGCCAAAGAGAAGGCATCTAGCCATGCTGCAGCCAAAGAGAAGGCATCCAGCCATGCTGCAGCCAAAGAGAAGGCATCCAGCCATGTTGCAGCCAAAGAGAAGGCATCCAGCCATGCTGCAGCCAAAGAGAAGGTTTCCAGCCATGCTGCAGCCAAAGAGAAGGCATCCAGCCATGCTGCAGCCAAAGAGAAGGCATCCAGCCATGCTGCAACCAAAGAGAAGGCATCTAGCCATGCTGCAGCCAAAGAGAATGCATTTAGCCATGCTGCAGCCAAAGAGAAGGCATCCAGCCATGCTGCAGCCAAAGAGAAGGCATCCAGCCATGCTGCAGCCAAAGAGAAGGCATCTAGCCATGCTGCAGCCAAAGAGAAGGCATCTAGCCATGCTGCAGCCAAAGAGAAGACATCCAGCCATGCTGCAGCCAAAGAGAAGGCATCCAGCCATGCTGCAGCCAAAGAGAAGGCATCCAGCCATGTTGCAGCCAAAGAGAAGGCATCCAGCCATGCTGCAGCCAAAGAGAATGCATCCAGCCATGCTGCAGCCAAAGAGAAGGCATCTAGCCATGCTGCAGCCAAAGAGAAGGCATCCAGCCATGCTGCAGCCAAAGAGAATGCATCCAGCCATGCTGCAGCCAAAGAGAAGGCATCCAGCCATGCTGCAGCCAAAGAGAAGGCATCCAGCCATGCTGCAGCCAAAGAGAAGGCATCTAGCCATGCTGCAGCCAAAGAGAAGGCATCTAGCCATGCTGCAGCCAAAGAGAAGACATCCAGCCATGCTGCAGCCAAAGAGAAGGCATCCAGCCATGCTGCAGCCAAAGAGAAGGCATTCAGCCATGCTGCAGCCAAAGAGAAGATTTCCAGCCATGCTGCAGCCAAAGAGAAGGCATCCAGCCATGCTGCAGCCAAAGAGAAGGCATCCAGCCATGCTGCAGCCAAAGAGAAGGCATCTAGCCATGCTGCAGTCAAAGAGAAGATTTCCAGCCATGTTGCAGCCAAAGAGAAGGCATCCAGCCATGCTGCAGCCAAAGAGAAGGCATCTAGCCATGCTGCAGCCAAAGAGAAGGCATCTAGCCATGCTGCAGCCAAAGAGAAGATTTCCAGCCATGTTGCAGCCAAAGAGAAGGCATCCAGCCATGCTGCAGCCAAAGAGAAGGCATCCAGCCATGCTGCAGCCAAAGAGAAGGCATCTAGCCATGCTGCAGCCAAAGAGAAGATTTCCAGCCATGTTGCAGCCAAAGAGAAGGCATCCAGCCATGCTGCAGCCAAAGAGAAGGCATCCAGCCATGCTGCAGCCAAAGAGAAGGCATCTAGCCATGCTGCAGCCAAAGAGAAGGCATCTAGCCATGCTGCAGCCAAAGAGAAGGCATTCAGCTATGCTGCAGCCAAAGAGAAGGCATCCAGCCATGCTGCAGCCAAAGAGAAGGTATCTAGCCATGCTGCAGCCAAAGAGAAGGCATCCAGCCATGCTGCAGCCAAAGAGAAGGCATCTAGCCATGCTGCAGCCAAAGAGAAGGTATCTAGCCATGCTGCAGCCAAAGAGAAGGCATCTAGCCATGCTGCAGCCAAAGAGAAGGCATTCAGCCATGCTGCAGCCAAAGAGACGGCATCCAGCCATGCTGCAGCCAAAGAGAAGGCATCTAGCCATGCTGCAGCCAAAGAGAAGGTATCTAGCCATGCTGCAGCCAAAGAGAAGGCATCTAGCCATGCTGCAGCCAAAGAGAAGGCATCCAGCCATGCTGCAGCCAAAGAGAAGGCATCTAGCCATGCTGCAGCCAAAGAGAAGGCATCTAGCCATGCTGCAGCCAAAGAGAAGGCATCCAGCCATGCTGCAGCCAAAGAGAAGGTATCTAGCCATGCTGCAGCCAAAGAGAAGGCATCTAGCCATGCTGCAGCCAAAGAGAAGGCATCTAGCCATGCTGCAGCCAAAGAGAAGGCATCCAGCCATGCTGCAGCCAAAGAGAAGGTATCTAGCCATGCTGCAGCCAAAGAGAAGGCATCTAGCCATGCTGCAGCCAAAGAGAAGGCATCCAGCCATGCTGCAACCAAAGAGAAGGCATCCAGCCATGCTGCAGCCAAAGAGAAGGTATCCAGCCATGCTGCAGCCAAAGAGAAGGTATCTAGCCATGCTGCAGCCAAAGAGAAGGCATCCAGCCATGCTGCAGCCAAAGAGAAGGCATCTAGCCATGCTGCAGCCAAAGAGAAGGCATCTAGCCATGCTGCAGCCAAAGAGAAGGCATCCAGCCATGCTGCAGCCAAAGAGAAGGCATCCAGCCATGCTGCAGCCAAAGAGTGTGCAGATATGTTCCAGTATGCTTGCTGTTCATCCAATCTGCCACATATATTAGACTACAAAGCAACATTGGACTACTACAGTCCACCTCTGTACTGCAGGGACAGGACTGCGAGGGTAAGCTGTCACCACGGAAATCTCAGGAGATGAGAGGGATTGTGAGTGCCGAGTCCACAGTGTCCACCGCATGACAGGCCAATGGCCGGGGAGACCAGCTCTGACAGGGTGGACATATGATGGATTTTACTCTTAATGTGCATCGGCAAAACTATATGTTTTACTTTCACTCTGTGTCAACGATGAAAAGCACTCTTATTTTTGGTGGTGGCATTTTCTCTCTCTCTCTCTATCTCTCCCTCTCTCTCTCAATTTCAATTTCAATTCAATTCAAGGGGCTTTATTGGCATGGGAAACATGTGTTAACATTGCCAAAGCAAGTGAGGTAGATATTATACAAAAGTGAAATAAACAATACAAATTAACAGTAAACATTACACATACAGAAGTTTCAAAACAATAAAGACATTACAAATGTTATATTATATATATACAGTGTTGTAACAATGTACAAATGGTTAAAGCACACAAGTTAAAATAAATAAGCATAAATATGGGTTGTATTTACAATGGTGTTTGTTCTTCACTGGTTGCCCTTTTCTTGTGGCAACAGGTCACAAATCTTGCTGCTGTGATGGCACACTGTGGAATTTCTCCCAGTAGATATGGGAGTTTATCAAAATTGGATTTGTTTACAAATTCTTTGTGGATCTGTGTAATCTGAGGGAAATATGTCTCTCTAATATGGTCATACATTGGGCAGGAGGTTAGGAAGTGCAGCTCAGTTTCCACCTCATTTTGTGGGCAGTGTGCACATAGCCTGTCTTCTCTTGAGAGCCATGTCTGCCTACGGCGGCCTTTCTCAATAGCAAGGCTATGCTCACTGAGTCTGTACATAGTCAAAGCTTTCCTTAAGTTTGGGTCAGTCACAGTGGTCAGGTATTCTGCCACTGTGTACTCTCTGTTTAGGGCCAAATAGCATTCTAGTTTGCTCAGTTTTTTTGTTAATTCTTTCCAATGTGTCAAGTAATTATCTTTTTGTTTTCTCATGATTTGGTTGGGTCTAATTGTGCTGTTGTCCTGGGGCTCTGTGGGGTGTGTTTGTGTTTGTGAACAGAGCCCTAGGACCAGCTTGCTTAGGGGACTCTTCTCCAGGTTCATCTCTCTGTAGGTGATGGCTTTGTTATGGAAGGTTTGGGAATCGCTTCCTTTTAGGTGGTTGTAGAATTTAACGGCTCTTTTCTGGATTTTGATAATTAGTGGGTATCGGCCTAATTCTGCTCTGCATGCATTATTTGGTGTTCTACGTTGTACACAGAGGATATTTTTGCAGAATTCTGCATGCAGAGTCTCAATTTGGTGTTTGTCCCATTTTGTGAAATCTTGGTTGGTGAGCGGACCCCAAACCTCACAACCATAAAGGGCAATGGGCTCTATGACTGATTCAAGTATTTTTAGCCAGATCCTAATTGGTATGTTGAAATTTATG
>NC_092089.1:23575268-23623931 GCF_045679555.1 Salvelinus alpinus
CTCCCCTTTCTGCCTCCTCCTGCCCCCTCCTGCACCCTCCTACCCCCTTCTCCCCCTCCTGTTCCCTTCTGCCTCGTCCTGCCCCCTTCATGCCCCCTCCTGCCCCCTTCTGCCCCCTCCTCCCCCTTCTCCCTCCTTCTACCCCAAGTCATTTCAAAGGGAACTCTCCCCTGCCTCCCTCATAATAACACAAAGCTCTAGTCTATAGTTAATGGCCAGACATAGAATGCATCCTAAATGGCACCCTATTCCCTATACAGTGCACTACTTTTAACCAGGGCTCTGGTCAAAAGGAGTGCACTTTCAAGGTAATAGGGTATAATTTGGGAGGCAAACACAGACAGCCAGAGTACAAAGATGCAGCTCCAACATCACAGCGGCCTCTCTTTACAGATCAATGGGGAATTCTCCAGCAGACTGCCACTGGCACATATGTTAATCAATGCTGTTAATGTTGCCATGAATTAAAAGTTTAGATGTCACAGGAGGGTTTAACACAGCTGAGCCAGTGGAGGTAGGGGGGAAGAGGGGTAGGGGCACGGCCTGCTTTACTGGCCTCACCCTGGGTAGCCGGGGCGGGGGGGTGGAGGGTGGTGCTTCAGATGTTTCAACTCCAAGCTAATTGCTCCAAAATGGAAGAAAAAGGATTGTCCACCACATGGGATCCCAGCTGAAACCTATCAGCCCTCTGATTACATCTCTTACACCTACCCCATCAGCCTTCTGATTACATCTCTTAGACCTACCCCATCAGCCCTCTGATTACATCTCTTAGACCTACCCCTATCAGCCCTCTGATTACATCTCTTAGACCTACCCCTATCAGCCCTCTGATTACATCTCTTAGACCTACCCCTATCAGCCCTCTGATTACATCTCTTACACCTACCCCATCAGCCCTCTGATTACATCTCTTAGACCTACCCCTATCAGCCCTCTGATTACATCTCTTAGACCTACCCCTATCAGCCCTCTGATTCCATCTCTTAGACCTACCCCTATCAGCCCTCTGATTACATCTCTTACACCTACCCCATCAGCCCTCTGATTACATCTCTTAGACCTACCCCTATCAGCCCTCTGATTACATCTCTTAGACCTACCCCTATCAGCCCTCTGATTACATCTCTTAGACCTACCCCTATCAGCCCTCTGATTATGTCTCTTAGACCTACCCCTATCAGCCCTCTGATTACATCTCTTAGACCTACCCCTATCAGCCCTCTGATTACATCTCTTAGACCTACCCCTATCAGCCCTCTGATTACATCTCTTAGACCTACCCCTATCAGCCCTCTGATTACATCTCTTAGACCTACCCCTATCAGCCCTCTGATTACATCTCTTAGACCTACCCCTATTAGCCCTCTGATTACATCTATTACACCTACCCCTATCAGCCCTCTGATTACATCTCTTAGACCTACCCCTATCAGCCCTCTGATTATGTCTCTTAGACCTACCCCTATCAGCCCTCTGATTACATCTCTTAGACCTACCCCTATCAGCCCTCTGATGATGTCTCTTAGACCTACCCCTATCAGCCCTCTGATTACATCTCTTAGACCTACCCCTATCAGCCCTCTGATTATGTCTCTTAGACCTACCCCTATCAGCCCTCTGATTACATCTCTTAGACCTACCTCTATCAGCCCTCTGATTACATCTCTTAGACCTACCCCTATCAGCCCTCTGATTACATTTCTTAGACCTACCCCTATCAGCCCTCTGATTATGTCTCTTAGACCTACCCCTATCAGCCCTCTGATTATGTCTCTTACACCTACCCCTATCAGCCCTCTGATTACATCTCTTAGACCTACCCCTATCAGCCCTCTGATTACATCTCTTAGACCTACCCCTATCAGCCCTCTGATTACATCTCTTAGACCTACCCCTATCAGCCCTCTGATTATGTCTCTTAGACCTACCCCTATCAGCCCTCTGATGACATCTCTTAGACCTACCCCTATCAGCCCTCTGATTACATCTCTTAGACCTACCCCTATCAGCCCTCTGATTACATCTCTTAGACCTACCCCTATCAGCCCTCTGATGACATCTCTTAGACCTACCCCTATCAGCCCTCTGATTATGTCTCTTAGACCTACCCCTATCAGCCCTCTGATGATGTCTCTTAGACCTACCCCTATCAGCCCTCTGATTATGTCTCTTAGACCTATCCCTATCAGCCCTCTGATTCCATCTCTTAGACCTACCCCTATCAGCCCTCTGATTACATCTCTTAGACCTACCCCTATCAGCCCTCTGATGATGTCTCTTAGACCTACCCCTATCAGCCCTCTGATGACATCTCTTAGACCTACCCCTATCAGCCCTCTGATGATGTCTCTTAGACCTACCCCTATCAGCCCTCTGATGGTGTCTCTTAGACCTACCCCTATCAGCCCTCTGATGACATCTCTTAGACCTACCCCTATCAGCCCTCTGATTCCATCTCTTAGACCTACCCCTATCAGCCCTCTGATGGTGTCTCTTAGACCTATACCTATCAGCCCTCTGATTACGTCTCTTAGACCTACCCCTATCAGCCCTCTGATTACATCTCTTAGACCTACCCCTATCAGCCCTCTGATTCCATCTCTTAGACCTACCCCTATCAGCCCTCTGATTACATCTCTTAGACCTACCCCTATCAGCCCTCTGATTACATCTCTTAGACCTACACCTATCAGCCCTCTGATGACATCTCTTAGACCTACCCCTATCAGCCCTCTGATTACATCTCTTAGACCTACCCCTATCAGCCCTCTGATTACATCTCTTAGACCTACCCCTATCAGCCCTCTGATTATGTCTCTTAGACCTACCCCTATCAGCCCTCTGATTACATCTCTTAGACCTACCCCTATCAGCCCTCTGATGATGTCTCTTAGACCTACCCCTATCAGCCCTCTGATTACATCTCTTAGACCTACCCCTATCAGCCCTCTGATGGTGTCTCTTAGACGTACCCCTATCAGCCCTCTGATGACATCTCTTAGACCTACCCCTATCAGCCCTCTGATTATGTCTCTTAGACCTACCCCTATCAGCCCTCTGATTACATCTCTTAGACCTACCCCTATCAGCCCTCTGATTATGTCTCTTAGACCTACCCCCATCAGCCCTCTGATTATGTCTCTTAGACCTACCCCTATCAGCCCTCTGATGGTGTCTCTTAGACCTACCCCTATCAGCCCTCTGATGATGTCTCTTAGACCTACCCCTATCAGCCCTCTGATTACATCTCTTAGACCTACCCCTATCAGCCCTCTGATTATGTCTCTTAGACCTACCCCCATCAGCCCTCTGATTATGTCTCTTAGACCTACCCCTATCAGCCCTCTGATGGTGTCTCTTAGACCTACCCCTATCAGCCCTCTGATTACATCTCTTAGACCTACCCCTATCAGCCCTCTGATTATGTCTCTTAGACCTACCCCTATCAGCCCTCTGATTACATCTCTTAGACCTACCCCTATCAGCCCTCTGATGATGTCTCTTAGACCTACCCCTATCAGCCCTCTGATGACATCTCTTAGACCTACCCCTATCAGCCCTCTGATTACATCTCTTAGACCTACCCCTATCAGCCCTCTGATTATGTCTCTTAGACCTACCCCTATCAGCCCTCTGATTATGTCTCTTAGACCTACCCCTATCAGCCCTCTGATTACATCTCGTAGACCTACCCCTATCAGCCCTCTGATTACATCTCTTAGACCTACCCCTATCAGCCCTCTGATTACATCTCTTAGACCTACCCCTATCAGCCCTCTGATTACATCTCTTAGACCTACCCCTATCAGCCCTCTGATGACATCTCTTAGACCTACCCCTATCAGCCCTCTGATTACATCTCTTAGACCTACCCCTATCAGCCCTCTGATTACATCTCTTAGACCTACCCCTATCAGCCCTCTGATTACATCTCTTAGACCTACCCCTATCAGCCCTCTGATGACATCTCTTAGACCTACCCCTATCAGCCCTCTGATTACATCTCTTAGACCTACCCCTATCAGCCCTCTGATTACATCTCTTAGACCTACCCCTATCAGCCCTCTGATTATGTCTCTTAGACCTACCCCTATCAGCCCTCTGATTACATCTCTTAGACCTACCCCTATCAGCCCTCTGATTATGTCTCTTAGACCTACCCCTATCAGCCCTCTGATTACATCTCTTAGACCTACCCCTATCAGCCCTCTGATGACGTCTCTTAGACCTACCCCTATCAGCCCTCTGATGACATCTCTTAGACCTACCCCTATCAGCCCTCTGATTATGTCTCTTAGACCTACCCCTATCAGCCCTCTGATTATGTCTCTTAGACCTACCCCTATCAGCCCTCTGATTACATCTCTTAGACCTACCCCTATCAGCCCTCTGATTATGTCTCTTAGACCTACCCCTATCAGCCCTCTGATTACATCTCTTAGACCTACCCCTATCAGCCCTCTGATGATGTCTCTTAGACCTACCCCTATCAGCCCTCTGATTATGTCTCTTAGACCTACCCCTATCAGCCCTCTGATTATGTCTCTTAGACCTACCCCTATCAGCCCTCTGATTACATCTCTTAGACCTACCCCTATCAGCCCTCTGATGATGTCTCTTAGACCTACCCCTATCAGCCCTCTGATGGCGTCTCTTAGACCTACCCCTATCAGCCCTCTGATTACATCTCTTAGACCTACCCCTATCAGCCCTCTGATGATGTCTCTTAGACCTACCCCTATCAGCCCTCTGATTATGTCTCTTAGACCTACCCCTATCAGCCCTCTGATTACATCTCTTAGACCTAACCCTATCAGCCCTCTGATTACATCTCTTAGACCTACCCCTATCAGCCCTCTGATGATGTCTCTTAGACCTACCCCTATCAGCCCTCTGATTATGTCTCTTAGACCTACCCCTATCAGCCCTCTGATTACATCTCTTAGACCTACCCCTATCAGCCCTCTGATTACATCTCTTAGACCTACCCCTATCAGCCCTCTGATTCCATCTCTTAGACCTACCCCTATCAGCCCTCTGATTACATCTCTTAGACCTACCCCTATCAGCCCTCTGATGGTGTCTCTTAGACCTACCCCTATCAGCCCTCTGATTATGTCTCTTAGACCTACCCCTATCAGCCCTTTGATTACATCTCTTAGACCTACCCCTATCAGCCCTCTGATTATGTCTCTTAGACCTACCCCTATCAGCCCTCTGATTACATCTCTTAGACCTACCCCTATCAGCCCTCTGATGATGTCTCTTAGACCTACCCCTATCAGCCCTCTGATTATGTCTCTTAGACCTACCCCTATCAGCCCTCTGATTATGTCTCTTAGACCTACCCCTATCAGCCCTCTGATTACATCTCTTAGACCTACCCCTATCAGCCCTCTGATGATGTCTCTTAGACCTACCCCTATCAGCCCTCTGATGGCGTCTCTTAGACCTAACCCTATCAGCCCTCTGATTACATCTCTTAGACCTACCCCTATCAGCCCTCTGATGATGTCTCTTAGACCTACCCCTATCAGCCCTCTGATTATGTCTCTTAGACCTACCCCTATCAGCCCTCTGATTACATCTCTTAGACCTACCCCTATCAGCCCTCTGATTACATCTCTTAGACCTACCCCTATCAGCCCTCTGATGATGTCTCTTAGACCTACCCCTATCAGCCCTCTGATTATGTCTCTTAGACCTACCCCTATCAGCCCTCTGATTACATCTCTTAGACCTACCCCTATCAGCCCTCTGATTACATCTCTTAGACCTACCCCTATCAGCCCTCTGATTACATCTCTTAGACCTACCCCTATCAGCCCTCTGATTACATCTCTTAGACCTACCCCTATCAGCCCTCTGATGGTGTCTCTTAGACCTACCCCTATCAGCCCTCTGATGGTGTCTCTTAGACCTACCCCTATCAGCCCTCTGATTACATCTCTTAGACCTACCCCTATCAGCCCTCTGATGATGTCTCTTAGACCTACCCCTATCAGCCCTCTGATTACATCTCTTAGACCTACCCCTATCAGCCCTCTGATGGTGTCTCTTAGACCTACCCCTATCAGCCCTCTGATTACATCTCTTAGACCTACCCCTATCAGCCCTCTGATTATGTCTCTTAGACCTACCCCTATCAGCCCTCTGATGACATCTCTTAGACCTACCCCTATCAGCCCTCTGATTACATCTCTTAGACCTACCCCTATCAGCCCTCTGATTACATCTCTTAGACCTACCCCTATCAGCCCTCTGATTACATCTCTTAGACCTACCCCTATCAGCCCTCTGATTATGTCTCTTAGACCTACCCCTATCAGCCCTATGATGACATCTCTTAGACCTACCCCTATCAGCCCTCTGATTACATCTCTTAGACCTACCCCTATCAGCCCTCTGATTACATCTCTTAGACCTAACCCTATCAGCCCTCTGATTATGTCTCTTAGACCTACCCCTATCAGCCCTCTGATTACATCTCTTAGACCTACCCCTATCAGCCCTCTGATGACATCTCTTAGACCTACCCCTATCAGCCCTCTGATTACATCTCTTAGACCTACCCCTATCAGCCCTCTGATGACATCTCTTAGACCTACCCCTATCAGCCCTCTGATTACATCTCTTAGACCTACCCCTATCAGCCCTCTGATTACATCTCTTAGACCTAACCCTATCAGCCCTCTGATGATGTCTCTTAGACCTCCCCCTATCAGCCCTCTGATGACATCTCTTAGACCTACCCCTATCAGCCCTCTGATTACATCTCTTACACCTACCCCTATCAGCCCTATGATGACATCTCTTAGACCTACCCCTATCAGCCCTCTGATGATGTCTCTTAGACCTACCCCTATCAGCCCTCTGATTATGTCTCTTAGACCTACACCTATCAGCCCTCTGATTATGTCTCTTAGACCTACCCCTATCAGCCCTCTGATGACATCTCTTAGACCTACCCCTATCAGCCCTCTGATGACGTCTCTTAGACCTACCCCTATCAGCCCTCTGATTATGTCTCTTAGACCTACCCCTATCAGCCCTCTGATTACATCTCTTAGACCTACCCCTATCAGCCCTCTGATTACATCTCTTAGACCTACCCCTATCAGCCCTCTGATTACATCTCTTAGACCTACCCATATCAGCCCTCTGATTACATTTCTTAGACCTACCCCTATCAGCCCTCTGATTATGTCTCTTAGACCTACCCCTATCAGCCCTCTGATTACATATCTTAGACCTACCCCTATCAGCCCTCTGATTACATCTCTTAGACCTACCCCTATCAGCCCTCTGATTACATCTCTTAGACCTACCCCTATCAGCCCTCTGATGACATCTCTTAGACCTACCCCTATCAGCCCTCTGATGACATCTCTTAGACCTACCCCTATCAGCCCTCTGATTACATATCTTAGACCTACCCCTATCAGCCCTCTGATTACATCTCTTAGACCTACCCCTATCAGCCCTCTGATTACATCTCTTAGACCTACCCATATCAGCCCTCTGATTACATTTCTTAGACCTACCCCTATCAGCCCTCTGATTATGTCTCTTAGACCTACCCCTATCAGCCCTCTGATTACATATCTTAGACCTACCCCTATCAGCCTTCTGATGACGTCTCTTAGACCTACCCCAATCAGCCCTCTGATGACATATCTTAGACCTACCCCTATCAGCCCTCTGATTACATCTCTTAGACCTACCCCAATCAGCCCTCTGATGACATATCTTAGACCTACCCCTATCAGCCCTCTGATTACATCTCTTAGACCTACCCCTATCAGCCCTCTGATGACATCTCTTAGACCTTCCCCTATCAGCCCTATGATGACATCTCTTAGACCTACCCCTATCAGCCCTCTGATTACATCTCTTAGACCTAACCCTATCAGCCCTCTGATTATGTCTCTTAGACCTACCCCTATCAGCCCTCTGATTACATATCTTAGACCTACCCCTATCAGCCCTCTGATTATGTCTCTTAGACCTACCCCTATCAGCCCTCTGATTATGTCTCTTAGACCTACCCCCATCAGCCCTCTGATTACATCTCTTAGACCTACCCCTATCAGCCCTCTGATTACATCTCTTAGACCTACCCCTATCAGCCCTCTGATTACATCTCTTAGACCTACCCCTATCAGCCCTCTGATGACATCTCTTAGACCTACCCCTATCAGCCCTATGATGACATCTCTTAGACCTACCCCTATCAGCCCTCTAATTATGTCTCTTAGACCTACCCCTATCAGCCCTATGATGACATCTCTTAGACCTACCCCTATCAGCCCTCTGATTACATCTCTTAGACCTACCCCTATCAGCCCTCTGATTACATCTCTTAGACCTACCCCTATCAGCCCTCTGATTACATCTCTTAGACCTACCCCTATCAGCCCTATGATGACATCTCTTAGACCTACCCCTATCAGCCTTCTGATGACATCTCTTAGACCTACCCCTATCAGCCCTCTGATTACATCTCTTAGACCTACCCCTATCAGCCCTCTGATTACATCTCTTAGACCTAACCCTATCAGCCCTCTGATTATGTCTCTTAGACCTACCCCTATCAGCCCTCTGATGACATCTCTTAGACCTACCGCTATCAGCCCTCTGATGACGTCTCTTAGACCTACCCCTATCAGCCCTCTGATTACATCTCTTAGACCTACCCCTATCAGCCCTCTGATGACATCTCTTAGACCTACCCCTATCAGCCCTCTGATGACATCTCTTAGACCTACCCCTATCAGCCCTCTGATGACATCTCTTAGACCTACCCCTATCAGCCCTCTGATGACATCTCTTAGACCTACCCCTATCAGCCCTCTGATGACATCTCTTAGACCTACCCCTATCAGCCCTCTGATTACATCTCTTAGACCTACCCCTATCAGCCCTCTGATGACATCTCTTAGACCTACCCCTATCAGCCCTCTGATGACATCTCTTAGACCTACCCCTATCAGCCCTCTGATGACATCTCTTAGACCTACCCCTATCAGCCCTCTGATGACATCTCTTAGACCTACCCCTATCAGCCCTCTGATGACATCTCTTAGACCTACCCCTATCAGCCCTCTGATTACATATCTTAGACCTACCCGAATCAGCCCTCTGATGACATATCTTAGACCTACCCCTATCAGCCCTCTGATTACATCTCTTAGACCTACCCCAATCAGCCCTCTGATGACATATCTTAGACCTACCCCTATCAGCCCTCTGATTACATCTCTTAGACCTACCCCTATCAGCCCTCTGATGACATCTCTTAGACCTTCCCCTATCAGCCCTATGATGACATCTCTTAGACCTACCCCTATCAGCCCTCTGATTACATCTCTTAGACCTAACCCTATCAGCCCTCTGATTATGTCTCTTAAACCTACCCCTATCAGCCCTCTGATTACATCTCTTAGACCTACCCCTATCAGCCCTATGATGACATCTCTTAGACCAGGGGTGTCAAAGTCAAATGGACGGAGGGCTCAAATAAAAAATTTACGCCTATCAAGCCGACGGGCCGGATCTCTTAGATCTACCCGAATCAGTTCATCTGATAACATTTTTTAAACCTGACGCATATCAGCTCTAGTGAACCTAATTGAACCTACTGAAAACCTAACAAATATCATTCCAATATGATCAGATAACATAAAGCAATATTTTCTTATGGCCTCTGTCAGTAATCTTTAATTTCTCAACAGACCACAAAAGACAAATTTCCTTTATATAAAAATACCCCTATCAACACTCTGATTACATTAAATGAAAGAAACCGGTATTCAAGGCACCATCAGATAGCCTATATTTTCTATTTTAGCAAAAGTGGGCCTAAATCTGACTACATTTCTTGAACAGACGCCTGTCGAGATCTCTGATGGCCTCGTTTTAGATTCCTCTGCCTTTTGTAGCCTTTGATTCCATGTCCATATTCTTGTTTTTGTCCGCGTGTTTCGTTTCATAATGTCGTCTCAGATTATACTCTTTCAGTACCGCCACACTTTCATCCACACAGAAGACACACAGGTTTTCCAGCTACCTCCGTGAACATATACTCCGACCTCCCACCTTGTTTGAAACCCCCGGTTCTCAGTGTCCACCTTCCGTTTTGCCATTTTTGATGGGTATCTGAAAGTTAATTTTACTGTGATGCTGACGACTGCTGTGCCAATAAATATTGAAATGAAGCAGCCTACTGCTCGGTGCGTCACCGTTGCATTGTGGGAAATGTAGTATTGGTGCGTGTAAAAGATCTGCGGGCTGCCGGCTTGCTGCGGTCTGCGGGCCGGTTCTAATAATAAATCAAGATCATCCCAGGGGCCGTAAAAAACCTTCTCGCGGGCCGGATGTGGCCCGCGGGCCTTGACTCTGACATATGTGTCTTAGACCTACCCCTATCAGCCCTCTGATGATGTCTCTTAGACCTACCCCTATCAGCCCACTGATTACATCTCTTAGACCTACCCCTATCAGCCCTCTGATTACATCTCTTAGACCTACCCCTATCAGCCCTCTGATTATGTCTCTTAGACCTACACCTATCAGCCCTCTGATTACATCTCTTAGACCTACCCCTATCAGCCCTCTGATTACATCTCTTAGACCTACCCCTATCAGCCCTCTGATGACATCTCTTAGACCTACCCCTATCAGCCCTCTGATTACATCTCTTAGACCTACCCCTATCAGCCCTCTGATGACATCTCTTAGACCTACCCCTATCAGCCCTCTGATTACATCTCTTAGACCTACCCCTATCAGCCCTCTGATGACATCTCTTAGACCTACCCCTATCAGCCCTCTGATTACATCTCTTAGACCTACCCCTATCAGCCCTCTGATGACATCTCTTAGACCTACCCCTATCAGCCCTCTGATGACATCTCTTAGACCTACCCCTATCAGCCCTCTGATTACATCTCTTAGACCTACCCCTATCAGCCCTCTGATGACGTCTCTTAGACCTACCCCTATCAGCCCTCTGATGACATCTCTTAGACCTACCCCTATCAGCCCTCTGATGATGTCTCTTAGACCTACGCCTATCAGCCCTCTGATTACATCTCTTAGACCTACCCCTATCAGCCCTCTGATTACATCTCTTAGACCTACCCCTATCAGCCCTCTGATTACATCTCTTAGACCTACCCCAATCAGCCCTCTGATGACATCTCTTAGACCTACCCCTATCAGCCCTCTGATTACATCTCTTAGACCTACCCCAATCAGCCCTATGATGACATCTCTTAGACCTACCCCTATCAGCCCTCTGATTACATCTCTTAGACCTACCCCTATCAGCCCTCTGATTACATCTCTTAGACCTACCCCTATCAGCCCTCTGATTCCATCTCTTAGACCTACCCCTATCAGCCCTCTGATTACATCTCTTAGACCTACCCCTATCAGCCCTCTGATGGTGTCTCTTAGACCTACCCCTATCAGCCCTCTGATTATGTCTCTTAGACCTACCCCTATCAGCCCTCTGATTACATCTCTTAGACCTACCCCTATCAGCCCTCTGATGATGTCTCTTAGACCTACCCCTATCAGCCCTCTGATGACATCTCTTAGACCTACCCCTATCAGCCCTCTGATTACATCTCTTAGACCTACCCCTATCAGCCCTCTGATTCCATCTCTTAGACCTACCCCTATCAGCCCTCTGATTACATCTCTTAGACCTACCGCTATCAGCCCTCTGATGGTGTCTCTTAGACCTACCCCTATCAGCCCTCTGATTACATCTCTTAGACCTACCCCTATCAGCCCTCTGATTATGTCTCTTAGACCTACCCCTATCAGCCCTCTGATGACATATCTTAGACCTACCCCTATCAGCCCTCTGATTACATCTCTTAGACCTACCCCTATCAGCCCTCTGATTACATCTCTTAGACCTACCCCTATCAGCCCTCTGATTACATCTCTTAGACCTACCCCTATCAGCCCTCTAATTATGTCTCTTAGACCTACCCCTATCAGCCCTATGATGACATCTCTTAGACCTACCCCTATCAGCCCTCTGATTACATCTCTTAGACCTACCCCTATCAGCCCTCTGATTACATCTCTTAGACCTAACCCTATCAGCCCTCTGATTATGTCTCTTAGACCTACCCCTATCAGCCCTCTGATTACATCTCTTAGACCTACCCCTATCAGCCCTCTGATGACATCTCTTAGACCTACCCCTATCAGCCCTCTGATTACATCTCTTAGACCTACCCCTATCAGCCCTCTGATTACATCTCTTAGACCTAACCCTATCAGCCCTCTGATGATGTCTCTTAGACCTACCCCTATCAGCCCTCTGATGACATCTCTTAGACCTACCCCTATCAGCCCTCTGATTACATCTCTTACACCTACCCCTATCAGCCCTATGATGACATCTCTTAGACCTACCCCTATCAGCCCTCTGATGATGTCTCTTAGACCTACCCCTATCAGCCCTCTGATTATGTCTCTTAGACCTAAACCTATCAGCCCTCTGATTATGTCTCTTAGACCTACCCCTATCAGCCCTCTGACGACATCTCTTAGACCTACCCCTATCAGCCCTCTGATGACGTCTCTTAGACCTACCCCTATCAGCCCTCTGATTATGTCTCTTAGACCTACCCCTATCAGCCCTCTGATTACATCTCTTAGACCTACCCCTATCAGCCCTCTGATTACATCTCTTAGACCTACCCCTATCAGCCCTCTGATTACATCTCTTAGACCTACCCCTATCAGCCCTCTGATTACATCTCTTAGACCTACCCCTATCAGCCCTCTGATTATGTCTCTTAGACCTACCCCTATCAGCCCTCTGATTACATATCTTAGACCTACCCCTATCAGCCCTCTGATGACGTCTCTTAGACCTAACCCTATCAGCCCTCTGATGACATCTCTTAGACCTACCCCTATCAGCCCTCTGATGACATCTCTTAGACCTACCCCTATCAGCCCTCTGATTACATATCTTAGACCTACCCCTATCAGCCCTCTGATGACGTCTCTTAGACCTACCCCAATCAGCCCTCTGATGACATATCTTAGACCTACCCCTATCAGCCCTCTGATTACATCTCTTAGACCTACCCCAATCAGCCCTCTGATGACATATCTTAGACCTACCCCTATCAGCCCTCTGATTACATCTCTTAGACCTACCCCTATCAGCCCTCTGATGACATCTCTTAGACCTTCCCCTATCAGCCCTATGATGACATCTCTTAGACCTACCCCTATCAGCCCTCTGATTACATCTCTTAGACCTACCCCTATCAGCCCTCTGATTATGTCTCTTAGACCTACCCCTATCAGCCCTCTGATTACATCTCTTAGACCTACCCCTATCAGCCCTCTGATTATGTCTCTTAGACCTACCCCTATCAGCCCTCTGATTATGTCTCTTAGACCTACCCCCATCAGCCCTCTGATTACATCTCTTAGACCTACCCCTATCAGCCCTCTGATTACATCTCTTAGACCTACCCCTATCAGCCCTCTGATTACATCTCTTAGACCTACCCCTATCAGCCCTCTGATGACATCTCTTAGACCTACCCCTATCAGCCCTCTGATGACATCTCTTAGACCTACCCCTATCAGCCCTCTGATTATGTCTCTTAGACCTACCCCTATCAGCCCTCTGATGACATCTCTTAGACCTACCCTTATCAGCCCTCTGATTACATCTCTTAGACCTACCCCTATCAGCCCTCTGATTACATCTCTTAGACCTACCCCTATCAGCCCTCTGATTACATCTCTTAGACCTACCCCTATCAGCCCTCTGATGACATCTCTTAGACCTACCCCTATCAGCCTTCTGATGACATCTCTTAGACCTACCCCTATCAGCCCTCTGATTACATCTCTTAGACCTACCCCTATCAGCCCTCTGATTACATCTCTTAGACCTAACCCTATCAGCCCTCTGATTATGTCTCTTAGACCTACCCCTATCAGCCCTCTGATGACATCTCTTAGACCTACCCCTATCAGCCCTCTGATGACGTCTCTTAGACCTACCCCTATCAGCCCTCTGATTACATCTCTTAGACCTACCCCTATCAGCCCTCTGATGACATCTCTTAGACCTACCCCTATCAGCCCTCTGATGACATCTCTTAGACCTACCCCTATCAGCCCTCTGATGACATCTCTTAGACCTACCCCTATCAGCCCTCTGATGACATCTCTTAGACCTACCCCTATCAGCCCTCTGATGACATCTCTTAGACCTACCCCTATCAGCCCTCTGATGACATCTCTTAGACCTACCCCTATCAGCCCTCTGATGACATCTCTTAGACCTACCCCTATCAGCCCTCTGATGACATCTCTTAGACCTACCCCTATCAGCCCTCTGATGACATCTCTTAGACCTACCCCTATCAGCCCTCTGATTACATATCTTAGACCTACCCGAATCAGCCCTCTGATGACATATCTTAGACCTACCCCTATCAGCCCTCTGATTACATCTCTTAGACCTACCCCTATCAGCCCTCTGATGACATATCTTAGACCTACCCCTATCAGCCCTCTGATTACATCTCTTAGACCTACCCCTATCAGCCCTCTGATGACATCTCTTAGACCTTCCCCTATCAGCCCTATGATGACATCTCTTAGACCTACCCCTATCAGCCCTCTGATTACATCTCTTAGACCTAACCCTATCAGCCCTCTGATTATGTCTCTTAGACCTACCCCTATCAGCCCTCTGATTACATCTCTTAGACCTACCCCTATCAGCCCTATGATGACATCTCTTAGACCTACCCCTATCAGCCCTCTGATGATGTCTCTTAGACCTACCCCTATCAGCCCACTGATTACATCTCTTAGACCTACCCCTATCAGCCCTCTGATTACATCTCTTAGACCTACCCCTATCAGCCCTCTGATTATGTCTCTTAGACCTACACCTATCAGCCCTCTGATTACATCTCTTAGACCTACCCCTATCAGCCCTCTGATTACATCTCTTAGACCTACCCCTATCAGCCCTCTGATGACATCTCTTAGACCTACCCCTATCAGCCCTCTGATTACATCTCTTAGACCTACCCCTATCAGCCCTCTGATGACATCTCTTAGACCTACCCCTATCAGCCCTCTGATTACATATCTTAGACCTACCCCTATCAGCCCTCTGATGATGTCTCTTAGACCTACCCCTATCAGCCCTCTGATTACATCTCTTAGACCTACCCCTATCAGCCCTCTGATGATGTCTCTTAGACCTACCCCTATCAGCCCTCTGATTACATCTCTTAGACCTACCCCTATCAGCCCTCTGATGACGTCTCTTAGACCTACCCCTATCAGCCCTCTGATTACATCTCTTAGACCTACCCCTATCAGCCCTCTGATTACGTCTCTTAGACCTACCCCTATCAGCCCTCTGATGACGTCTCTTAGACCTACCCCTATCAGCCCTCTGATTACATCTCTTAGACCTACCCCTATCAGCCCTCTGATTACATCTCTTAGACCTACCCCTATCAGCCCTCTGATTATGTCTCTTAGACCTACCCCTATCAGCCCTCTGATTACATCTCTTAGACCTACCCCTATCAGCCCTCTGATTACATCTCTTAGACCTACCCCTATCAGCCCTCTGATTACATCTCTTAGACCTACCCCTATCAGCCCTCTGATGATATCTCTTAGACCTACCCCTATCAGCCCTCTGATTACATCTCTTAGACCTACCCCTATCAGCCCTCTGATGATATCTCTTAGACCTACCCCTATCAGCCCTCTGATTACATCTCTTAGACCTACCCCTATCAGCCCTCTGATGACGTCTCTTAGACCTACCCCTATCAGCCCTCTGATTACATCTCTTAGACCTACCCCTATCAGCCCTCTGATTACATCTCTTAGACCTACCCCTATCAGCCCTCTGATTACATCTCTTACACCTACCCCTATCAGCCCTCTGATTACATCTCTTAGACCTACCCCTATCAGCCCTCTGATTACGTCTCTTAGACCTACCCCTATCAGCCCTCTGATTACATCTCTTAGACCTACCCCTATCAGCCCTCTGATTACATCTCTTAGACCTACCCCTATCAGCCCTCTGATGGTGTCTCTTAGACCTACCCCTATCAGCCCTCTGATTACATCTCTTAGACCTACCCCTATCAGCCCTCTGATGACGTCTCTTAGACCTACCCCTATCAGCCCTCTGATGGTGTCTCTTAGACCTACCCCTATCAGCCCTCTGATTACATCTCTTAGACCTACCCCTATCAGCCCTCTGATTATGTCTCTTAGACCTACCCCTATCAGCCCTCTGATTACATCTCTTAGACCTACCCCTATCAGCCCTCTGATTACATCTCTTAGACCTACCCCTATCAGCCCTCTGATTACATCTCTTAGACCTACCCCTATCAGCCCTCTGATTACGTCTCTTAGACCTACCCCTATCAGCCCTCTGATGGTGTCTCTTAGACCTACCCCTATCAGCCCTCTGATGATGTCTCTTAGACCTACCCCTATCAGCCCTCTGATGACGTCTCTTAGACCTACCCCTATCAGCCCTCTGATTACATCTCTTAGACCTACCCCTATCAGCCCTCTGATGACGTCTCTTAGACCTACCCCTATCAGCCCTCTGATGACGTCTCTTAGACCTACCCCTATCAGCCCTCTGATGACGTCTCTTAGACCTACCCCTATCAGCCCTCTGATTACATCTCTTAGACCTACCCCTATCAGCCCTCTGATTACATCTCTTAGACCTACCCCTATCAGCCCTCTGATTACATCTCTTAGACCTACCCCTATCAGCCCTCTGATTACGTCTCTTAGACCTACCCCTATCAGCCCTCTGATGACGTCTCTTAGACCTACCCCTATCAGCCCTCTGATTACATCTCTTAGACCTACCCCTATCAGCCCTCTGATGATGTCTCTTAGACCTACCCCTATCAGCCCTCTGATGATGTCTCTTAGACCTACCCCTATCAGCCCTCTGATGACGTCTCTTAGACCTACCCCTATCAGCCCTCTGATGATGTCTCTTAGACCTACCCCTATCAGCCCTCTGATGACGTCTCTTAGACCTACCCCTATCAGCCCTCTGATTACATCTCTTAGACCTACCCCTATCAGCCCTCTGATTACATCTCTTAGACCTACCCCTATCAGCCCTCTGATTACATCTCTTAGACCTACCCCTATCAGCCCTCTGATGACGTCTCTTAGACCTACCCCTATCAGCCCTCTGATTACATCTCTTAGACCTACCCCTATAGGCCCTCTGATTACATCTCTTAGACCTACCCCTATCAGCCCTCTGATTACATCTCTTAGACCTACCCCTATCAGCCCTCTGATGACGTCTCTTAGACCTACCCCTATCAGCCCTCTGATTACATCTCTTAGACCTACCCCTATCAGCCCTCTGATGACGTCTCTTAGACCTACCCCTATCAGCCCTCTGATGATGTCTCTTAGACCTACCCCTATCAGCCCTCTGATGGTGTCTCTTAGACCTACCCCTATCAGCCCTCTGATGACGTCTCTTAGACCTACCCCTATCAGCCCTCTGATGACATCTCTTAGACCTACCCCTATCAGCCCTCTGATGACGTCTCTTAGACCTACCCCTATCAGCCCTCTGATTATGTCTCTTAGACCTACCCCTATCAGCCCTCTGATGGTGTCTCTGGTGAGCTCCACTGTTACAGTATGATCACTGCAGTTTAGTAGGTTTAAATCTGTCAACAGCCGCAAACACCCCCCCCCCCCACACAGACACACAAACACACACATACACACAGGCACAAACAAAACCATACACACCCACACAAACAAACACGCTAACGTCACAGGAATGCATACATACAACACACCAGGAGCTCCTGGTGCTATGTGGTCATTCAGCTGCAATAAGGATTACCTGTGTGTGTGTGTGTGTGTGTGTGTGTGTGTGTGTGTGTGTGTGTGTGTGTGTGTGTGTGTGTGTGTGTGTGTGTGTGTGTGTGTGTGTGTGTGTGTGTGTGTGTGTGTGTGTGTGTGTGTGTGTGAGAGCTTCCCTCTGGAGAGCCTGCAGCCGAGCTGGCAGCATAAACCAGTAAACCAGGTTCTCTGTTCGTTCCATGCAGACAGTAAACCAGGATATCTGTTGGTTCCATACAGACAGTAAACCAGGATATCTGTTGGTTCCATACAGACAGTAAACCAGGATATCTGTTGGTTCCATACAGACAGTAAACCAGGATATCTGTTGGTTCCATACATACAGTAAACCAGGATATGTGTTGGTTCCATACAGACAGTAAACCAGGATATCTGTTGGTTCCATACAGACAGTAAACCAGGATATCTGTTGGTTCCATACAGACAGTAAACCAGGATATCTGTTGGTTCCATACAGACAGTAAACCAGGATATCTGTTCATTCCATACAGACAGTAAACCAGGATATCTGTTGGTTCCATACAGACAGTAAACCAGGATATCTGTTGGTTCCATACAGACAGTAAACCAGGATATCTGTTCATTCCATACAGACAGGAAGGCCGTGTTCGGGTAGTGCAGCTCTGTTAACTGATTTCACACAGAGAGAGAAGACTCCACTACTTGGAAAAGGATCATACGTGGCCTCAGCTGGAGTTCTGGCTGTTGATCTGAAAATTAAAGAAAGTATTATCCATGGGTCCTTCAGCGCGGCGGTGAACTGAACTAAGGAGGGTTGTAACAACAGGTTCAACAATGACTTCACAACTGTGGTGATAAATGTATTAGTTCAAACTTTTCTTCCCTGCAAAGTAAACAAGGCGTTTTTTGACTACAGAATGACAGTGATTTCTGTACAGACAATCATTACAGTGAGATATAAACAAAGCAAGCTTTGTGTACAGGACAGCAACCACAACAACCTACGCTGTTTATGTAAAAGACAGTGAATGTGTAGTGCCTCGGCACAGAGTAGTATTGTGATAAATCACGAGGACAAAATAATCAATCTTTTGATGTTACAATAACTCTATTTTCATACTGTGCCACACTATAGTGAAGGACATAGAACACATCCAAAACGGGACCCTATTCCCTATCTAGTGCACTACTTTTGACCAGAGCCTTACGGACCCTGGTTAAAATAATGTACTATATAGTGAATAGGGTGCTATTTGGGATGCAGCCATAGTTTTTTGAGAAACAACTTGATCAGGTCTTATATTACACACTCATGCTGCATGACCCTCCAGTTTCTGTAGACTAGGTTTCTGTTCACCAAAGGTCATGCTGCAAGACCCTCCAGTTCCTGTACAGTAAGTTTCTGTTCACCAAAGGTCACGCTGCAAGACCCTCCAGTTCCTGTACAGTAAGTTTCTGTTCACCAAAGGTCATGCTGCATGACCCTCCAGTTTCTGTAGACTAGGTTTCTGTTCACCAAAGGTCACGCTGCAAGACCCTCCAGTTCCTGTACAGTAAGTTTCTGTTCACCAAAGGTCATGCTGCAAGACCCTCCAGTTCCTGTACAGTAGGTTTCTGTTCACCAAAGGTCACGCTGCAAGACCCTCCAGTTCCTGTTCAGTAGGTTTCTGTTCACCAAAGGTCATGCTGCAAGACCCTCCAGTTCCTGTACAGTAGGTTTCTGTTCACCAAAGGTCATGCTGCAAGACACTCCAGTTCCTGTACAGTAGGTTTCTGTTCACCAAAGGTCAAGCTGCAAGACACTCCAGTTCCTGTACAGTAGGTTTCTGTTCACCAAAGGTCACGCTGCAACACCCTCCAGTTCCTGTACAGTAGGTTTCTGTTCACCAAAGGTCACGCTGCAAGAACATCCAGTTCCTGTACAGTAGGTTTCTGTTCACCAAAGGTCACGCTGCAAGACCCTCCAGTTCCTGTACAGTAGGTTTCTGTTCACCAAAGGTCACGCTGCAAGACCCTTCAGATCCTGTACAGTAGGTTTCTGTTCACCAAAGGTGATGCTGCAAGACCCTCCAGTTCCTGTAGACTAGGTTTCTGTTCACCAAAGGTCATGCTGCAAGACCCTCCAGTTTCTGTACAGTAGGTTTCTGTTCACCAAAGGTCACGCTGCAAGACCCTCCAGTTTCTGTACAGTAGGTTTCTGTTCACCAAAGGTGACGCTGCAAGACCCTCCAGTTCCTGTAGACTAGGTTTCTGTTCACCAAAGGTCATGCTGCAAGACCCTCCAGTTCCTGTACAGTAGGTTTCTGTTTACTAAAGGTCACGCTGCAAGACCCTCCAGTTCCTGTAGACTAGGTTTCTGTTCACCAAAGGTCAAGCTGCAAGACCCTCCAGTTCCTGTAGACTAGGTTTCTGTTCACCAAAGGTCACGCTGCAAGACCCTCCAGTTTCTGTAGACTAGGTTTCTGTTCACCAAAGGTCACGCTGCAAGACCCTCCAGTTCCTGTACAGTAGGTTTCTGTTCACCAAAGGTCATGCTGCATGACCCTCCAGTTTCTGTAGACTCGGTTTCTGTTCACCAAAGGTCATGCTGCAAGACACTCCAGTTCCTGTACAGTAGGTTTCTGTTCACCAAAGGTCAAGCTGCAAGACACTCCAGTTCCTGTACAGTAGGTTTCTGTTCACCAAAGGTCACGCTGCAACACCCTCCAGTTCCTGTACAGTAGGTTTCTGTTCACCAAAGGTCACGCTGCAAGAACATCCAGTTCCTGTACAGTAGGTTTCTGTTCACCAAAGGTCACGCTGCAAGACCCTCCAGTTCCTGTACAGTAGGTTTCTGTTCACCAAAGGTCACGCTGCAAGACCCTTCAGATCCTGTACAGTAGGTTTCTGTTCACCAAAGGTGATGCTGCAAGATCCTCCAGTTCCTGTAGACTAGGTTTCTGTTCACCAAAGGTCAAGCTGCAAGACCCTCCAGTTCCTGTAGACTAGGTTTCTGTTCACCAAAGGTCACGCTGCAAGACCCTCCAGTTTCTGTACAGTAGGTTTCTGTTCACCAAAGGTCACGCTGCAAGACCCTCCAGTTCCTGTAGACTAGGTTTCTGTTCACCAAAGGTCACGCTGCAAGACCCTCCAGTTCCTGTACAGTAGGTTTCTGTTTACTAAAGGTCACGCTGCAAGACCCTCCAGTTCCTGTAGACTAGGTTTCTGTTCACCAAAGGTCAAGCTGCAAGACCCTCCAGTTCCTGTAGACTAGGTTTCTGTTCACCAAAGGTCACGCTGCAAGACCCTCTAGTTTCTGTAGACTAGGTTTCTGTTCACCAAAGGTCACGCTGCAAGACCCTCCAGTTTCTGTAGACTAGGTTTCTGTTCACCAAAGGTCACGCTGCAAGACCCTCCAGTTCCTGTACAGTAGGTTTCTGTTCACCAAAGGTCATGCTGCATGACCCTCCAGTTTCTGTAGACTCGGTTTCTGTTCACCAAAGGTCATGCTGCAAGACCCTCCAGTTCCTGTACAGTAGGTTTCTGTTCACCAAAGGTCATGCTGCAAGACACTCCAGTTCCTGTACAGTAGGTTTCTGTTCACCAAAGGTCACGCTGCAAGACCCTCCAGTTCCTGTACAGTAGGTTTCTGTTCACCAAAGGTCGCGCTGCAAGACCCTCCAGTTCCTGTACAGTAGGTTTCTGTTCACCAAAGGTCATGCTGCAAGACCCTCCAGTTCCTGTACAGTAGGTTTCTGTTCACCAAAGGTCGCGCTGCAAGACCCTCCAGTTCCTGTACAGTAGGTTTCTGTTCACCAAAGGTCATGCTGCAAGACACTCCAGTTCCTGTAGACTAGGTTTCTGTTCACCAAAGGTCACGCTGCAAGACCCTCCAGTTCCTGTACAGTAGTTTCTGTTCACCAAAGGTCACGCTGCAAGACCCTCCAGTTCCTGTAGACTAGGTTTCTGTTCACCAAAGGTCACGCTGCAAGACCCTCCAGTTCCTGTAGACTAGGTTTCTGTTCACCAAAGGTCACGCTGCAAGACCCTCCAGTTCCTGTACAGTAGGTTTCTGTTCACTAAAGGTCATGCTGCAAGACCCTCCAGTTCCTGTAGACTAGGTTTCTGTTCACCAAAGGTCATACTGCAAGACCCTCCAGTTCCTGTAGACTAGGTTTCTGTTCACCAAAGGTCACGCTGCAAGACCCTCCAGTTTCTGTAGACTAGGTTTCTGTTCACCATAGGTCACGCTGCAAGACCCTCCAGTTTCTGTAGACTAGGTTTCTGTTCACCAAAGGTCACGCTGCAAGACCCTCCAGTTCCTGTACAGTAGGTTTCTGTTCACCAAAGGTCATGCTGCATGACCCTCCAGTTTCTGTAGACTCGGTTTCTGTTCACCAAAGGTCATGCTGCAAGACCCTCCAGTTCCTGTACAGTAGGTTTCTGTTCACCAAAGGTCATGCTGCAAGACACTCCAGTTCCTGTACAGTAGGTTTCTGTTCACCAAAGGTCACGCTGCAAGACCCTCCAGTTCCTGTACAGTAGTTTCTGTTCACCAAAGGTCACGCTGCAAGACCCTCCAGTTCCTGTACAGTAGTTTCTGTTCACCAAAGGTCACGCTGCAAGACCCTCCAGTTCCTGTAGACTAGGTTTCTGTTCACCAAAGGTCATGCTGCAAGACCCTCCAGTTCCTGTACAGTAGGTTTTTGTTCACCAAAGGTCATGCTGCAAGACCCGTCAGTTTCTGTACAGTAGGTTTCTGTTCACCAAAGGTCACGCTGCAAGACCCTCCAGTTTCTGTAGACTATGTTTCTGTTCACCAAACGTCATGCTGCAAGACCCTCCAGTTTCTGTAGACTAGGTTTCTGTTCACCAAACTTCATGCTGCAAGACCCTCCAGTTCCTGTCGACTAGGTTTCTGTTCACTAAAGGTCACGCTGCAAGCCGCTCCAGTAGGATTCTTCTCATCAAAGGTCAGAAGTCCAGAAACATAAAGGAGGGAACTTGTGTTTGTGGTGACAGAGGGGCTTTCTTTATAAATGTGAGATTGTTCATTAGCCACAGCAGATACATTGAGACAGTCTATCTAGAGTAATTAATCACTCTGTCAAGGCATTGCAGTCATTTACATATTGCTGGCAGGCTGCATACTGTATGTCTAATGGAACGTGTGTGTGTGTGTGTGTGTGTGTGTGTGTGTGTGTGTGTGTGTGTGTGTGTGTGTGTGTGTGTGTGTGTGTGTGTGTGTGTGTGTGTGTGTGTGTGTGTGTGTGTGTGTGTGTGTGTGTGTGTGTGTGTGTGCCAGACACACTGAGTCACCTGCACCATCTGGAGAAGAAGGCGTTGGGTCTGAGCATGTTGGAGCTCCAAGGGGGGCCTTCACAACACCCCGCCTCCTCATCCCTCCGCAAGCAGCCCAGCCCTCATTACCCACACATGGATGTGTGTGGTCATTTGTCATGTTAATCACTGTTTTCATCTTGCACCTGATTTCCTTCTAGAATTCCATCAACTGGTATGGAGCCTTACTGTATGTGTCCAATACACCTGATCTGAGAGTCAGGATGGTCTGTTTGTTTCCACGTTACCTTGATCTGACAATAGACTCTCTACTCTGTACCATGTTACCTTGATCTGACAATAGACTCTCTACTCTGTACCATGTTACCTTGATCTGACAATAGACTCTCTACTCTGTACCATGTTACCTTGATCTGACAATATACTCTCTACTCTGTACCATGTTACCTTGATCTGACAATAGACTCTTTACTCTGTACCATGTTACCTTGATCTGACAATAGACTCTTTACTCTGTACCATGTTACCTTGATCTGACAATAGACTCTCTACTCTGTATCATGTTACCTTGATCTGACAATAGACTCTCTACTCTGTACCATGTTACCTTGATCTGACAATATACTCTCTACTCTGTACCATGTTACCTTGATCTGACAATAGACTCTCTACTCTGTATCATGTTACCTTGATCTGACAATAGACTCTCTACTCTGTACCATGTTACCTTGATCTGACAATAGACTCTTTACTCTGTACCATGTTACCTTGATCTGACAATAGACTCTCTACTCTGTACCATGTTACCTTGATCTGACAATAGACTCTCTACTCTGTACCATGTTACCTTGATCTGACAATAGACTCTCTACTCTGTACCATGTTACCTTGATCTGACAATAGACTCTTTACTCTGTACCATGTTACCTTGATCTGACAATAGACTCTCTACTCTGTACCATGTTACCTTGATCTGACAATAGACTCTCTACTCTGTACCATGTTACCTTGATCTGACAATAGACTCTCTACTCTGTACCATGTTACCTTGATCTGACAATAGACTCTCTACTCTGTACCATTCCATAGCAGCTATGTTCTGGGACAAGTCAAAAATCTATTTACTATACAGGTGGTATAAGTCTTGAAAAATCCACACTTAAAATCAAAGAAAAAGAAAGGTCCAAAAAGATGTAAGATGTAACTCTAAATTGTTCAGGACAGATGAGGAAACAAAAAGTAGAATAAGAGATCCTACTGTTGTAGTGGTGCTGTGCTCCTCCCTCCCCGTCCACAGTCTGTCTTTATTAACTACCAACTGCCCATCTCTTGTTACCCTTGATGTGATGATTTGTTCTCATAAGATAGTCATCAAAGAGCAAGTCCACAGTGATAAGCCGTCCAGACCAGCCCTGCTATCCATCTCAGACAGTGGGGTTATCTGTAGGCCAGCGAAGCCTCCTCATCCCTCTCCATCTGATCTCAGACTCCTGACATTGATAGACTCTATTCCACATTTAATGGATAATGACATTGTTGTCCCCCACAAAGCTTCAGAGCACCAGGTTGTGGCCCAAATGCCCCCTATTCCCTATATAGTGCACTGTTTTTTTTATCAGGACCCATAGTAGTCTGGTCAAAAGTAGTGCACTATGTAGGGAATAGGGTGCCATTTGGGACACAGCCTCAAAGAGACAAGCCAAGGAGCCGGGCGCCGGTTGGACTCACTGAGTAGAGAGCTGTTCAAACATGACCACCCTCACTACCTACCATTCAGACTGTTAGGAGAAGACCTCCTAAATCATTTGTCCACTGAATATCTTTTACGAACATTAGAAAAAATGTTATGAGTGCGGTGAGGGTGGGCGAGAGGAGAGTTGAGAAGAGCACAGGTTTGGAGTGGAAAGGAGGATGGAAGGGGAGGACTAACAGAACAGGTTTGGAGTGGAAAGGAGGATGGAAGGTAAGGACTAACAGAACAGGTTTGGAGTGGAAAGGAGGATGGAAGGGGAGGACTAACAGAACAGGTTTGGAGTGGAAAGGAGGATGGAAGGGGAGGACTAATAGAACAGGTTTGGAGTGGAAAGGAGGATGGAAGGTAAGGACTAACAGAACAGGTTTGGAGTGGAAAGGAGGATGGAAGGTAAGGACTAACAGAACAGGTTTGGAGTAGAAAGGAGGATGGAAGGGGAGGACTAATAGAACAGGTTTGGATTGGAAAGGAGGATGGAAGGTAAGGACTAACAGAACAGGTTTGGAGTGGAAAGGAGGATGGGAGGTAAGGATTAACAGAACAGGTTTGGAGTGGAAAGGAGGATGGAAGGTAAGGACTAACAGAACAGGTTTGGAGTGGAAAGGAGGATGGAAGGGAAGGACTAACAGAACAGGTTTGGAGTGGAAAGGAGGATGGAAGGGAAGGACTAACAGAACAGGTTTGGAGTGGAAAGGAGGATGGAAGGGGAGGACTAACAGAATCTCACATGGTGCTGTGCCGTCGTCCTGAGGTGCTGAGAGATGCTATAGGGCTGCAGGACAGGCCAATTGGAAAGACAGCAGCGGAGCTGTGACAGATTGTAGTCCTCTCTTCTACCAACAGTACCTCCCTCCTCACCACTGGCCACACAGCAACTACCTCCCTCCTCACCACTGGCCACACAGCAACTACCTCCCTCCTCACCACTGGCCACGCAGCAACTACCTCCCTCCTCACCACTGGCCACACAGCAACTACCTCCCTCCTCACCACTGGCCACACAGCAACTACCTCCCTCCTCACCACTGGCCACACAGCAACTACCTCCCTCCTCACCACTGGCCACACAGCAACTACCTCCCTCCTCACCACTGGCCACGCAGCAACGACCTCCCTCCTCACCACTGGCCACGCAGCAACTACCTCCCCCCTCACCACTGGCCACACAGCAACTACCTCCCCCCTCACCACTGGCCACGCAGCAACTACCTCCCTCCTCACCACTGGCCACGCAGCAACTACCTCCCTCCTCACCACTGGCCACGCAGCAACTACCTCCCTCCTCACCACTGGCCACGCAGCAACTACCTCCCTCCTCACCACTGGCCACACAGCAACTACCTCCCTCCTCACCACTGGCCACACAGCAACTACCTCCCTCCTCACCACTGGCCACGCAGCAACTACCTCCCTCCTCACCACTGGCCACACAGCAACTACCTCCCTCCTCACCACTGGCCACGCAGCAACTACCTCCCTCCTCACCACTGGCCACACAGAAACTACCTCCCTCCTCACCACTGGCCACGCAGAAACTACCTCCCTCCTCACCACTGGCCACGCAGCAACTACCTCCCTCCTCACCACTGGCCACACAGCAACTATCCTGCTATGTGTGGTTGCTGCAAAGTACAGATAGTTCAACACACACATACACACACACATGCGCACACACACACACAAACACGACACAAACAACACATACAGCTAGTCATAGATATTCACTGAATGGATATTCCTGAAGGCTGTAACATTAAAATTAGTTGTTTTCTCCTGTAACAGGGTTGAAATGGGATTGTTCCATTTCCTGGGTACATCTGCATGTGAATGCAACAGAGGGCTATTGTTCTGTTCTCAGTGAGAGGATATCTCTAAACAGCCCCCCCCCCCCCACCCCAGTGGCCCAGCAGGCCACAAAACTGTGTATCCCAGCCAGGCTAAATCATCCTCTGTACAGTATTCATGCTGGAGAATAGTGGCTACGCACATGCACGCACACACACGCACGCACGCGCACATGCACGCAGACACATGCACACACACACACACACACACATACCCATGATACACATGCTAATCTGACCAATTCCCCTGACCACATGGTCTTTGTACCAGGGGTTAGTGTTCCCTGGTGAACGTGTGTATTCTCAGCTTAACATCAGCCATTCCTCATTTATCTCACCTTCATTATACAGTCTGTCTGACATAACGTCCTGCTTGTCTTTGCAGCCTTCCGACCCATCTCAGTCGTTGACATTAGTAAATGTCATTCAAACATGTTTAACAGTCGTCGTCTAATTTGAATTGAATAGTCGGGCATCAAGTTGAAGACAAAGATTATACTGAACAGTAAAACAGTCTAACACTAAAAGCAGTCATTTCATATGCACTGAGCAAAGTTCAACAATGACTGGTAGTGTATCGTGCACTAACAGCACTACTTTGCAAACAGAGTAAGCTAGGTAGGGCAGTGTCCCAAATGGCACCCTATTCCCTATATAGTGCACTACTTTTAACCAGGGCCCATATGGCTCCGGTCACAAGTAGTGCAATATGGCTGCATTTACACAGGCAGCCCAATTCTGTTATATTTTTTTTCACTAATTGATCTTCTGACCAATCAGATCAGCTCTAAAAAAATATATGATGTGAAAAGATCCGATGTGATTGGTCAAAACACCAATTAGTAAAAAAAACAGATATCAGAATAGGGCTGCTTGTGAAAACACAGCCTATGTAGGGAATAGTGTGCCATTTGGGACTACAGATAGGTCTGTGTGATTTATTAAGTAATTGACTATTGGAGTCTGATGACACTGATGATCTCAGTGTGAATCCATTGAGTCTGGGGTGAAGAGATCCACGGGAACTCTAAACCAACTCTCAATTACACAACTATTTCAAACAAAGTGTCCAATTACCAACACTCCTCCAGCTAACTCTTCACACAGCCAAGCAGCAAACGCTGGCTTTCACACCTCTCTTCTTTCCTCCCTTCTCAGGGGCACAAAGTGAAACAGGGGAAAGAGAGAGAGGGGGGGGGGGAGAGAGAGAGAGGGGGAAGGAGAGAGAGAGCGGGAGAGAGTGAGAGGGAAGGAGAAAGAGAGAAAGAGAGAGAGAAAGAGAGAGAGAGAGAGAGAGAGAGAGAGGGAAGGAGAGATAGAGAAAGAGAGAGAGAGAAAGAGAAGGAGCGAGAGAGAGAGCGAAGGAAAGAGAGAGGAGAGAGAAAGAGAGAGAGAAGATATGTAAATACATTTATAGAGTGGATTGAAGGACTAAATAGACACAAATCTAACAACATTTGCATAACGTGGCTTTTGTCCCCAAAATCTTTGTGTCCGTTCCAAATGGCACCCTATTCCCTTTATAGTCCCTATGGGCCCTGGTCAAAAGGAGTACACTATATAGGAAATAGGGGCCATTTGGGACGCATATATTAAGGTTTACATCTAATTAGGTTCCCAGACTGGCTGGCTGGGCCTGGGTCGTGAGATAACGGGCGTCTGGTAGCAGTAACCTTCTATCGGTGGACTGAACGCCCAGGCTGGTCCCACAGCTCCTCTGGGAACACTTATGACAAATAAGATTCATGTTTTCCCCCAGTCCCCATGCAGTCCCGAGGCTCATGTGACTGTCCCAAATGACACCCTTAATTCCCTTTAAAGGCCACTACTTTTGACCTGGGCCCATAGGGAATAGGGTGCCATTTGAGACGAATCCACAGTCACAGGCTGATCACACGGATAGTTAGGCCAGCGAGGTGATTTTCTCATGAGAGGCCAAGTGTGGCACTAAAAGGCTCCAGGCAGCCAGGCAGGAGAGGAGAGAAAGGCCAGGCTGGACCGGACACATGGGCAGCGGGCTGAGCCAACTGGCCCTCTGGTCCCTCTGGTCCCCAGGGAGCTCCAAACAGGAAGGCCAAATGGTCAAGGCTGGGGTCAAAGGGTCAGGAAAATCCCACAGAGAGAGAGAGGAAGGCTTTTTGAGTGAGCGTGTTGGTTGGAAAGAAATACACTTGATGTTGACTTCATGTTTTCACCTTATAGACTGGGTTAGCTGTTGCACAACCTCTTGCAGTGGTTATGGTAGTTTCTGGTAAATGTAATCCAAAAATGGACATTGATCATCAATACGCCCCTTGCATAACTCTTTGCGTTTTGTGTTTGCCCATATATTTAAATAACCAACTCAGTGGCCTTGTGGTTAGTGTCCACCCTGAGATTGGAAGGTTGTGAGTTTGATCCCTAGCTGAGTCATACCTAAAATTGGGACCTGATGTGTCTCTGCTTGGTACTCAGCATTAAGGAGATAGATTGGTGGTTCGGCCCTGCACTAGACTAGTGTCCTGTCCAGGAAGTGTACTGGTACATCAAGCTGCCTCACTGCAGTAACAGGAGATAGACTAGTGTCCTGTCCAGGAAGTGTACTGGTACATCAAGCTGCCTCACTACAGTAACAGGAGATAGACTAGTGTCCTGTCCAGGAAGTGTACTGGTACATCAAGCTGTCTCACTACAGAAACAGGAGATAGACTAGTGTCCTGTCCAGGAAGTGTACTGGTACGTCAACCAGCCTCACTACAGAAACAGGAGATAGATTAGTGTCCTGTCCAGGAAATGTACTGGTACATCAAGCTGCCTCACTACAGAAACAGGAGATAGACTAGTGTCCTGTCCAGGAAGTGTACTGGTACATCAAGCTGTCTCACTACAGAAACAGGAGATAGACTAGTGTCCTGTCCAGGAAGTGTACTGGTACATCAAGCAGCCTCACTACAGAAACAGGAGATAGATTAGTGTCCTGTCCAGGAAGTGTACTGGTACATCAAGCTGCCTCACTACAGAAACAGGAGATAGACTAGTGTCCTGTCCAGGAAGTGTACTGGTACATCAAGCTGCCTCACTACAGAAACAGGAGATAGACTAGTGTCCTGTCCAGGAGGTGTACTGGTACATCAAACTGCCTCACTACAGAAACAGGAGATAGACTAGTGTCCTGTCCAGGAGGTGTACTGGTACATCAAGCTGCCTCACTACAGAAACAGGAGATAGACTAGTGTCCTGTCTAGGAGGTGTACTGGTACATCAAGCTGCCTCACTACAGGAACAGGAGATAGACTAGTGTCCTGTCCAGGAAGTGTACTGGTACATCAAGCTGTCTCACTACAGAAACAGGAGTTCTGCTCCTATGAGCCAAGGCTTGTGCAAGGCTACTTACTTCCATGTTTAAAGGGGACATCTGAAGTGACTGTACAACCTATTGATTGGTATATTCTGCAAAATAACATGTTCAGTAAAGTGTCTAGTATGTGCTGATAAAATACGTTTTCACTGAGACAATGCAATCCCCATTAGTACAGTTCATACCATTTTTACTTGAGAGATGTTCCTCACACTTGTTTTTCTGTCGGGTAATAACATATCATGGATGTTTAAAGCACAAAATAGAATGGAATATTTACACAGCCATTACACATCTATCATTTTTACTTCAGTTCCTGTATGCATATGCCATATAACAGCGACAGCCAATTTAAAAACTGCAGGTTGCCGAATCCTTTACAAATTATAGCTTTGAAACCCTGCAGCAATACAGCAATTTGACCAGCTCTTCTCCTGGGCTTTGTGAGTCTCCGAGCTGAGCTAGTCTCATGAACAAAACAATAAACATGTTTTTTTATGAACTGAGAAAGTAGAAATATATATGTTTATTCCCAAATACAGGTGCAAGCCACCAGTAGAACGATGTTCTTTCACCTATATAAGGGCACAAGGCGAGACCCAGATGCAGACACGGGAGGCAGATGGTGTGAGTCTTGATATTTATTAAACAATCCAAGAATGGTCGTGGACAGGCTAAAGGTCAAAACCAGTTCAGGATCCAGGAGGTACAGAGTGGCAGGCAGGCTCGAGGTCAGGGCAGGCAGAAATAGTCAGGCAGGCGGGTACGGAGTCCAGAAAACAGGCAAGGGTCAAAAACCAGGAGGACTAGCAAAAGAGAATAGAAGCAGGAGTACGGGAAAAACACAGGTTGACTTGAAAAACATACAAGACGAACTGGCACAGAGAGACAGGAAACACAGGGATATATACACCAGGGAAAATAAGCGACACCTGGAGGGGGTGGAGACAATCACAAGAACAGGTGAAACTGATCAGGGTGTGACAACCTAAGGTGTCATAGCAACAACATTATAGAGAGGCTCTTCCACTTTTATTTCCAAGGCTGAAACACATCTACGTCCCACGTGGCACCCTATTCCCTATATAGTGCACTACTTTGTACTATTTTTTGTGCCATTTGAGACGTAGTCATACACTTAAGTACGACAGTGAACAGAGTACAGAGACGGCCTTTTACAATAGGGCACAACTGATCTGAATGTTCCGGTACGTTACAAATCATAGGCTGAGACTGAAAGACAACTCCTTACTCCTTACGGTGCCATTAAAAATAGTTGCAAGAACTGCAAATCGGACCAAAGGTTAAGGCTCAGAAATTCCTCTTCTGTCTTTATAATATAAAAAGGTATTGGTCCATTAAAAGCAGCCATATGGAAGGTTCATGGTCAGTACAGGACTCAAGGATTCTCAGAAGTTCTATGTATAGTTGATATACCATGTGCCATTAGAAAAAACGCCATCAATCAACTTTAATATCTCTAACAAATACAACCTTCCTCACTTTCGTCCCAGCTAATGCTCCTTTGGGGGTAAGCTTCAGGTATGTCCGTTGAAATAACAGCAGTGAAATGGGTATGATTGTGGTGTTCAGTTGATTTCTACAGTACATACGACCCACAGTGTAACGTACCTCACAGAGACAACAGCATTCTGCTGGATGGCGCTCAACAGAGATGCCTCAGGGCAAACAACACACAGTTGCATTGTGTGTGTGTGTGTGTGTGTGTGTGTGTGTGTGTGTGTGTGTGTGTGTGTGTGTGTGTGTGTGTGTGTGTGTGCGTGCGTGCGTGCGTGCGTGCGTGCGTGCGTGCGTGCGTGCGTGCGTGCGTGTGTGCGTGTGTGAAAACCCTGCATATAATGTCCTACCACATCCATTCAGATGCTCCTTGGTGCGGCAGGTAGCCTAGCGGTTAAGAGCGTTGGGCTAGTAACTGAAATGTCGCTGGTTTGAATCCCCGAGCCGACTAGGTGAGAAATCTTGCCCTTGAGCAAGGCACTTAACCCTAATTACTCCTGTAAGTCGCTCTGGATAAGAGCATCTGCTAAATGACACAAACGTAAATGCCCTTTCAGTTGAAGACATAATAATAATAATAATGATATGACCAGGACTGGGCCCATACTGCAGATAATAAAAATATGACTAGGACTGGGCCCATACTGTAGATGATAATGATATGACCAGGACTGGGCCCATACTGCAGATAATAATGATATGACCAGGACTGGGCCCATACTGTAGATAATAATGATATGACTAGGACTGGGCCCATACTGCAGATAATAATGATATGACCAGGACTGGGCCCATACTGCAGATAATAATGATATGACTAGGACTGGGCCCATACTGTAGATAATAATGATATGACTAGGACTGGGCCCATACTGTAGATAATAATGATATGACCAGGACTGGGCCCATACTGCAGATAATAATGATATGACTAGGACTGGGCCCATACTGCAGATAATAATGATATGACTAGGACTGGGCCCATACTGCAGATAATAATGATATGACCAGGACTGGGCCCATACTGCAGATAATAATGATATGACTAGGACTGGGCCCATACTGCAGATAATAATGATATGACCAGGACTGGGCCCATACTGCAGATAATAATGATATGACCAAGACTGGGCCCATACTGCAGATAATAATGATATGACCAGGACTGGGCCCATACTGCAGATAATAATGATATGACTAGGACTGGGCCCATACTGCAGATAATAATGATATGACCAGGACTGGGCCCATACTGCAGATAATAATGATATGACCAGGACTGGGCCCATACTGCAGATAATAATGATATGACCAGGACTGGGCCCATACTGCAGATAATAATGATATGACTAGGACTGGGCCCATACTGCAGATAATAATGATATGACCAGGACTGGGCCCATACTGCAGATAATAATGATATGACCAGGACTGGGCCCATACTGCAGATAATAATGATATGACCAGGACTGGGCCCATACTGCAGATAATAATGATATGACTAGGACTGGGCCCATACTGCAGATAATAATGATATGACCAGGACCCTACTGCTCCCACTCCCGCTTGGCTCTGACTGCACAGCGCCGGCCAGGCCAGGGACCAGAGAAATATGTATCCTTTTATCACATGTGACACATCAATGTTTGGGCTGTCTGTTGAAGCTAATGTTTTTTGCTCATCTTTTCCCCCCATCTCTTTCAAAATGATCAAAACTGTATTTGTTAGGGGGTCATATATTAGACTGACACATGTCAGCAATTCGTCTGCTTGGGCGTCTATATAGATGCAATCTCTGGGATTCACACAATTACCCAGGAGTGTGGGATGATGTATTGTCATACAGCAGCGGTCGGCAGCAGATGGCATCAGACCACACCTAGGACTCTACACGCAGTGTAAGAGAACACGCTGGAGGCCTGTTCCCCCTCAGGTCCTCCCAGACACAGCGTGATCCTGCCTCAGATTGTTCATTGCTGGAAACACCGGGGCGGCTCTACTAATTACCCAGCATCCCTTGCCATCCCTCACAGCCCTCCCTCACACTCAGTTTATCACAATTGCAAATGACCACATTCAACAGAGAGCTGTGTGTGTGTTTGTGAGTGTGTGCATGTATGTGTGTCTGTGTGTTTGTGTGGTTGCGTGTGTGTGTGTGCTTACACAGTGTTCTCAATCTTCCAGTGCACCATAAGTGTGTGCCCCCCCCCCCCCCCCCCCCCCCCCCCCCCACCCCCCCACTCCGCTTTTGTCAAATCTGGGACATTTTATCCGGGAGTTTGCAAATGCAGTGTGCATTATATTTCACTTGGAGTCATCAGAAAAAAAGGAGGGGGGAAGTGGGTAGATTTTTCTCTCCCAGTCCAGCATTTCTGTCTGTATATATATGCTGAGGTGCTTGATGAGAAGAGGCCTCAGCAATATTTGGTGTTATTGCGACAGCAGGCTGAGGGACAATATACAGCATTCTCCTTCATCTTTGAGTAATGCCGGCTGTTGCTTTCTTATGGGGGCTGAAGAAAAGCTGACTATTTCATCAATGAAAGCTGTTTTCCACCGTACTGTTCCTTGTCTTTAGTGGGTGGTTTCATTTTCAGGAGGTTTTAGTCTGTTTAGTCAGGGATGGAAATGATGAAGTGATTGGGAAATGTGATGTCTGTTGTGTAGCTATTCTCTATGTGGAAGACTGTGTGATTTGATACTTGTAAAACAGACTTGCCTTTCTTAATTGCCCCTGAGGGGATGAATAAAGTTGTATTGAATTTAACTTAATTTAATTGGATTGGTGACATTTCATATAGATCTGTAAACTGTGTAACTGCTTTAATTAAAGTTATTTAAAGGAAAGACAAAGCTTTAAAATGCTCTTTGTCTTGCTTTCTGATGAGACGGTTTCTTTGGGTTAAACGTTGTGACACCAATTATTTCCAATGGATCAAAGGGCTAGGACTCTCTAGAGAAGTATGTTTTTACAAAACAAAAACAAACTCCAACTAAGGTAAATGCTCCTTTTCTCCCTCTCCTCTCCCTTCTTCTCCCCATCCCTTCCCTTCCTCTCCTCTCCCCCACTCCCTACCTCTCCTCTCCCTACCTCTCCTCTCCCTTCTTCTCCCCCCCTTCCTCACTTCACCTCTCCTCTCCCTTCCTCTCCTCTCCCCCGCTTCCTTCCTTTCCTCTCCATTCCTCTCCTCTCCCCCTCTCCCTTCTTCTCCCACTCCCTTCCTCACTTCACCTCTCCTCTCCCCCTCTTCCTTCCTTTCCTCTCCATTCCTCTCCTCTCCCCCTCTCCCTTCTTCTCCCGCTCCCTTCCTCACTTCACCTCTCCTCTCCCTTCCTCTCCTCTCCCCCTCTTCCTTCCTTTCCTCTCCATTCCTCTCCTCTCCCCCTCTCCCTTCTTCTCCCCCTCCCTTCCTCACTTCACCTCTCCTCTCTCATCTTCTCTCTTCCCCCTCTCCCTTCCTCACCTCTCCCTTCTTCTCCCCCTCCCTTCCTCATTTCACCTCTCCTCTCCCTTCATCTCTTCTCCCCCTCTCACTTCCTCACGTCTTCTCTCCTCCCTCTCCCTTTCCTCACCTCTCCGCTCCACTCCCTTCCTCTCTTCTCCCTTCCTCACTTCTTCTCCCCCTCCCTTTCTCACTTCACCTCTCCTCTCTTCCTCTCCTCTTCTCTCCTCCTGTAACCCTAATCCTCATCCTCCTCTCCTCCCCACAGGCCTCTGTCCCCCCTCAGCCTCTCTCTCTCTGTGACAGGACATTCTCCATCTGCTTGCAGGCAGTGTGTGTACTGGGGAAGCAGCAGCAGCTGCAGAGCCTGCCTGCCTAGTCCCTTTCCTAGCCCCTCTCCTGCCTTCTGCCATCACACACACACACAGGCACCAGCTGGGCACCGTCACCATCCCCGCCACCTCAGCCTCCACTCCACTGCTAGGCCTGCCTGACTGTCACCTTCACATGTTACCTCACCTGACGGTGTCAATTAAAACTAACAATTCATCCCTAAAAAGGATTGAAGTGATATATTGTTTAAGAGTTTAGAGGAGCTTGCAGTAGCAGTACCAGAGGTGAGCTGCCAGAGCTGTACAGTATAAGTTTCAGCACACAAGTCACCAGTGATGTCATGTAGCCTGTAGTATAGATCTGAACTTTGCACTGATAGAATCCTAGAAAATGTGCTAATGATTATGTGTGGAATCACAGTACAACAAGCAGGTGAGCTTCAAAGAGCATCCTGTCTAGCGTGGAATCTACACATGGACCTAAACGCCTACAGGTAGTGATGTCTGCAGTGCAGCTGGTGAATGTACTCTTTAATTGGACATCCTTGAGCCTCTGAAGGTAACTGCTCATATGTTTCTTTTTGATTAGCGAAACCAGATGTTGAACAATACTAGACGGCTCCTTAAACTGCCCAGCTCTCCAAAGTAGGACATCATGCAAGTCCTGACAAACACACAGGTGTAACCTTTGGGGAAGTAGGCTTTAGTTAGGTTTAGGTTTAGTCAGGTGTAGGTTTAGTTAGGTGTAGGTTTAGTTAGGTTTAGGTTTAGTTATGTTTAGGTTTAGTCAGGTTTAGGTTTATGTTTAGTTAGGTGTAGGTTTAGTTAGGTGTAGGTTTAGTTAGGTTTAGGTTTAGTTAGGTTTAGGTTTAGTTAGGTTTAGGTTTAGTCAGGTGTAGGTTTAGTTAGGTGTAGGTTTAGTTAGGTGTAGGTTTAGTTAGGTTTAGGTTTAGTTAGGTTTAGGTTTAGTCAGGTGTAGGTTTAGTTAGGTGTAGGTTTAGGTTTAGTTAGGTTACTTAAATACAGTAGACATATATACAGTAGATGCGCATGGGCGTGACATCTAACCTATTATTTCCATCTAACATATTCATTCTATCAAACATATTCATTCTATCTAACATATTCATTCTATCTAACATATTAATTCTATCTAACATATTCATTCTATCTAACATATATACATATTTAATGGGTGGATAAGGAGACTACATTCTTCCAGTAAACCGGTGTGATCGCTTGAATAATGTAATGTATTTGCGATGTGCATATCACAAACCATGTGTCATTTTTTTGCTTTATTGGTTAGTGGTGCTGCTGTGTCACAATGCAAAGTCAGAATGAAAGCACCTGGGATATTTAGTGTTGAAGTTAACCATGAACCCATAATGATCATATGAACATGACAAGAGATACATTATTAATTGTCTAACAGTTGATTTCGTAGAGACCAAACGCCTGTAGGCTATACACCGTATGGTAATTGCGGTGTGAACAGTAGTTACAATTCTTCAAAGAAATGATATGTCATCATAAAATTGCAGGAGAATGTGCATGCATTGCAAAGCTGGAAAGAATCTCCATTCAAAACCGTGAGAAAGTGCTGAATAAAATGCAATGCGTTGCATGTAAGCAGGTGCGATGTAAGCCTAGTTTCAACTGATACAGAAAGACTTGAAATAAAACAATAATTTCCATTCTTATCTCCAAAGAACATGGTGGTGAGCTCCTTACAAATAAAATGAGATGGGAAGACGAGTAGCCGCCTATATAAATCATTCTATCCCAATGTTGCTCCCCAGAGATTTCTGAAGGATTAAATTAAGCACTTCCATTTCCATCTCCCACCTGATCGCAGCGCCGTATAAATCCCAACAGCTGATCAACTGTCTCCAGACACCAAGCACAGAACACAGAGAGAGGCTGCAGCAACAGTGAGAGAGAAAGAGAGAGAGAGAGAGAGAGAGAGAGAGAGAGAGAGAGAGAGAGAGAGAGAAGTGGAGCGGTGACGGTCCATCAACCTACATTATTATTTTTCAGCCAAATGTAAATAGACTACCAATCAGAGTTGGAAATAATTGGAAAGCAATAAATAACGCTGATAAGTGCTGCCCATTTTTTGTTGCACTCTTACATTACAGCAGCTTCTCTCGTGTTTTTTTGCATTCTCCTCTATTGGCACGCGGGAGAAAGAGGCGCACTCTGCAGGGTGCTTTCCGCTCGCTCCTCCGTCTTGCGCGAGCCTCTGAGAGGGAGCTATCCAGTGCTGAAGTTGCATTTCTTCCTTTCGCAAGACACGGCGTTGCAGGTAGAACAGAGAAACCTAAGCACTACGGGTTGGCTGGGGGTTTGTTTGACTGACTGGGTGTCTGATACTCTACGCAGCCAGGCATCCAAAGCTCAGCCTTAAATATCCAGCTCTACATTGGCGTTGCATGAGGACAGTAACCCTGCCCTGGACGGTTGTTGTTTCGGTGCAGCACCAGAAACATGCCAAGGTCTTTCCTGGTTAAAAAGGTGAAGCTTGATGATTTTTCATCCAGTGATTTTGAGAGTTCTTATGGACGATCCAGGACCAACCTCAGTCTACGGATTCACGATAAAGGTAAATATAAACATTATTTATAATTTGGAATGTTGATTATGTTATATATATTTTTGCTTATTATGCACGGTGTCTTTTTTTTGCCACGTTTGCACGTTTTTGCGCTGCATTCATGACTCAATCTGATTCCATTGTTATATTAGTTTTGACAAACACACCTACCTATACAGCTGTATGCTAATTCTAACCTGTATGTTTTGAAACAAACCAATTGAATGTGTAAATAGCCTATCGCACCTAGCCTACTCGGAGCATGGGGAGGAATGATGCTTGTGATGCTGATGCGAAACTTCTCCACAACCCACAAGTGTGCATCATATATCTGCACTTAGGCACCAGCATGTACACAAGAGATTGCATTGCACCTATATTACCCGTTATGCTTTGGAACACTGTTGTATCGCCCTATTATTTAGACATTATGTCAGTCAGAAGGCTGAATCATATTTCATGATGCTGTGTAAACTAGCCTATCCATCGCTTCAGACCGGCGGTATAATGTTGCCTAATCATCTCAGTAGGTTATGTTGTTAAATTATGTTTATTCTCACTGTGTGTAATTGGCAACTATAGGTTAACGCATAAAAGGGTCGTGCTTCCAGATAAATAAAAACGTTTTAGACTCGCCTAAAGCTGAATAAAGTGCACAGGACGCATAGGCTTTGGTGATAACGTGCTGTAGCCGATTTCAAGTGGAAAAGTGCTGCCTGTAGCTTGTTGCATCTATTAAGCAGACTGTTCCCACTTGAAGAATCCCCACGCGACAATGAGTAATTGAATTAAGATCTTGTTATTTTTCACACCAGGGTACATTAGTGACTACATCAGCCCGTCTGTCTACGATGGAGAAAGCGACGGTGCCATTAAAGTTCCCTCTCCGGAGCCACTCTACGATGGCATCCACAGCGACTACGGCGCCCCGGACTCAGACCAGCCTGACAGTCCGCAGTCGGACGTCACCTCCGGCTACATCAACGGGGACACCGCGGTGAGTGATTGCTACACGGTGGACGCGTTTTACATCACGGACGGAAGGTCACGGAGGAAAGTAATCAGCAGCCCCAGCAGCAGGAGCATACAGCGTCACACATGCAACGAATGTGGGAAAACGTACGCCACGTCTTCCAACCTGAGTAGGCATAAGCAGACCCACCGGAGCCTGGACAGCAAGATGGCCAAGAAGTGCGCAACCTGTGGGAAAGTGTACGTGTCCATGCCAGCAATGGCCATGCACCTGCTCACCCATGACCTCAAGCACAAGTGTGACATCTGTGCCAAAGCTTTCAGCAGACCTTGGCTACTGCAGGGCCACATGAGGTCACACACGGGCGAGAAGCCCTTTGGGTGTGCACACTGCGGAAAAGCGTTCGCAGACCGCTCCAACCTGCGCGCGCATATGCAGACTCACTCCGCTTTCAAGCATTTCAAATGCAAACGGTGCGACAAGACCTTCGCTCTCAAGTCCTACCTGAATAAGCACTACGAGTCCGCGTGCTTCAAAGGCGCGTTCTCGCCCTTGAGTCCTGATCTCGATGACTCTCCATGACGTCCACATTAAAAGTGCAGACAAAACATTATATTTTTGGTTGACTAATTCTGCCAAACCTTTCCTAAAATCCACCTCAACTTCCAGTGGAACCACAATAATAGCACAATTTTTCTGTATTCTCCTTGAAATCCACCCGAAGGAATTACTGATGATCTTCGCATGCACTTAAAAATCCTCTTCCTCCTCCAGTCACGTGGATAGAATATACCTTCCACCGCGCGTAAATATGAAATCATATATTTTGAAATTTCACGAAGATGACAATACTGGATTGCTCCAAACAAAAGTCGAACATTTTAATGTTGGATAATAATGTACTGCTGCAACTGACCATACTCTCCGTTGAGGTAAATGCCATTTATGTTTGTATTAATTAATTAATCTATTTATTTATTTATTTATCTATTTGTACATTAGGCTATTTATATGTATTTGTTTATATAGTATGTCTGACATATTGGTCTGTTTTTATTTGATACCACTACCTATTCTTTGCACTTTAATGTGTGAATTTGCCAACCTCTCATGAACAGGCCAAAGCGTTTGTCACTTATTCTTCGTTTACTACCATTTTAAATGATTGCATGCAGAAATGAAATCTATGCCAGTATCACAAAGCTTATGATTTTCTTCTTCTCCAAAATCTAGATAGTAGCTGTTGGCAATATTTCTGCTGAAGCCACATGACGAATTATAAAGCAATAATCACTTAATGCATGGTCTTTTTGAAAATGATTATGAACTATTACCTACTGTATAGCAGTTTTTAAAATCAGGTATGTTTTACTCCAGTACGCATCTATAGTCATACAAAAAAATACAACATCAGGGAAAATGCCAATGTAGTGTTAGTGAAACAACAAGAAAACAACCACGTCCTCTTTTCCTCTGACGTCATGCATTGCCTGCCTCTTATTTCAACAGTAGTGTTAGGACCGTTAGGACCGTTAGGACCGTTAGGACCGTAGGCTTGTAGTACTTCAGCTCCCAGCACCTCAGAACATGTATCCAAATCTACAGGGCACCCATTAAGGTCATACAAAGGTCAAACACCTTCTGGGTCCCCAATGGCACCCTATATTCTATATAGAGCCCTATGGGCCGTGGCCAAAACTAGTGCACTATGTAGGGAATAGGGAGTTATTTTGGGATGAAAAACACTGGAACCCACTATTGACTTAAGGTGGGCAAACTTTGCACTGCATCCACACTCAGCTTGATGGACAAGATGCCTTTCTTTAACCTCATTGGTGTGCCACAGATTTGTCTATAATAAAGCACTTCATTTACACCTTAAAAAGTAGCACAATGAACCTAGAGATTCAGGTAGAAAAAACAAGAACTCGTATTAGCTTGACCTCTGTTTTGTATTTCCAATAAAGAATGAATTAATAATAATTTATTGCAAGAGGCTTTGTAAATAATCCTTTGGATTGAACATTTTTACAGCTGTAAAGAATTAAACAAACCTTATTTCAGGAGATATCTGGAGGGAGGAAAATGTCCTTTCCAGTCAGTATTCAAATGATGTAAGCACAAGACACAACAAGGCATTGTCACTTCATAATAAAGAATAATATTAACAAAATCTCTTGTCTGTCTGTTAGTCACTTGTTTTTATTTGTTTGTATCAAATTTCACAATGTATACTATATCACCTTATTAGCCTAAAGTATATCTTCAAGCATTTGAATCAAAAGTTGAAAGATAATCCTCAGAGTAAAGCATGTCTTCACCATCCTATAGGAAACAGTGCTGTACATGACCTTGTGTTTTAATCATCATCCTTACTACTGTACTGCTCAGAGAGAGAGGGAGAAAGAGAGAGAGAGGGGGAGAGAGAGAGGGGGAGAGAGGAGGGGGGAAGAGAGAGAAAGAGGGGAGGGGGAGGGAGAGAGATGGGGAGAGAGGGGAGAGAGAGAGAGTGAGAGAGAAAGAGAGGGAGCAAGAGAGAGTGAGTGAGGGAGAGCGTGAGAGCGAGAGAGAGCTACCTGGGTGGCTGCAGCTACTGTAGCATAAGTCAGATGAGGCCTTTGAGGGGGCTAAAAGACATTTCATTCCTCATAGATAAGCCTTATCACTTGATAGCTCTCTTGACTGCATTTAGAATCAGGTCTATGACCTCAAAATGGATGGACAATTTCCTGGGAAGTCAAATTACAATTTTGGCTGTGAACTTGCTGACACTTACTGAATGAGGGACAAGATAACACTAATTTCTGACATTCTGGTTCAAGGTATTCTGTAATCAGATGTGTGGACATGATTGGTTAACTCTTGATGGCTACCAATAATGTCAATGCACAATACATTTAAAAATGCCATTAGAAGTGCTGCTTTGACTTGAAAATGTAAGCCACTGATTGACAGATATTATACATTTCACATTATGGACGCAGTCAATGACCTCAGAAATACGAAAACAATGTCTGTCTCTGTCGTGACCATGGTGATCTGTGCAGGCGGCGGGATAGCTGTTGAATTGCTATATTCAGGTGGAGTGAAACTCTTAGTAGACAGGTGGGGAGAAAGGGAGGCTGCCTGATCATATGTGTTTTTTGATTGACGCATGACATTGTAACTGGTCAACTTGTTATGCATCACTCTTCCTGCTCCCCCCTCTCTCCATATGGTTGAGCTGCACTTCCCTTGTTCATTTATTTGACCTCATCCTGACCTTGTTCATCAACTCAATAAATCACTTATTTATCCCATGCAACTCCCACTGGGATTAACTCTGCTCTACGGAGGCTCAGGCCCCGATTTCATCAATCTATCAGGAATCATTATAATCTGCTTCATGAGATGGTCTACGCAGGTTTTATCAGGAATCATTATAATCTGCTTCATGAGATGGTCTACGCAGGTTTTTATCAGGAATCGTTATAATCTGCTTCATGAGATGGCCTACGCAGGTTTTATCAGGAATCATTATAATCTGCTTCATGAGATGGCCTACGCAGGTTTTTATCAGGAATCATTATAATCTGCTTCATGAGATGGCCTACGCAGGTTTTTATCAGGAATCATTATAATCTGCTTCATGAGATGGCCTACGCAGGTTTTATCAGGAATCATTATAATCTGCTTCATGAGATGGCCTACGCAGGTTTTATCAGGAATCCTTATAATCTGCTTCATGAGATGGCCTACGCAGGTTTTATCAGGAATCATTATAATCTGCTTCATGAGATGGCCTACGCAGGTTTTTATCAGGAATCATTATAATCTGCTTCATGAGATGGCCTACGCAGGTTTTATCAGGAATCATTATAATCTGCTTCATGAGATGGTCTACGCAGGTTTTATCAGGAATCATTATAATCTGCTTCATGAGATGGTCTACGCAGGTTTTATCAGGAATCATTATAATCTGCTTCATGAGATGGTCTACGCAGGTTTTATCAGGAATCATTATAATCTGCTTCATGAGATGGCCTACGCAGGTTTTATCAGGAATCATTATAATCTGCTTCATGAGATGGCCTACGCAGGTTTTATCAGGAATCATTATAATCTGCTTCATGAGATGGCCTACGCAGGTTTTATCAGGAATCATTATAATCTGCTTCATGAGATGGCCTACGCAGGTTTTATCAGGAATCATTATAATCTGCTTCATGAGATGGCCTACGCAGGTTTTATCAGGAATCATTATAATCTGCTTCATGAGATGGCCTACGCAGGTTTTATCAGGAATCATTATAATCTGCTTCATGAGATGGCCTACGCAGGTTTTATCAGGAATCATTATAATCTGCTTCATGAGATGGTCTACGCAGGTTTTATCAGGAATCATTATAATCTGCTTCATGAGATGGTTTACGCAGACTGGGGTCTCAGGAGCTCCTGGGTTATTGTTCTATAGCAGGAGTTTGGGTGCGACCCAAATGGCACCCTATATTGGGCACTACATTTGACCGCAGCCCATTTGTCCCTGGTCAAAAGTAGTGCACTATTAAGGGGATAGGGTGCCATTTGGAACGTATCCTATATCAGCACAATGCATTAGTCCACAGGAGACAGCTGTAGTTGTACTGGGTTTCTCCCACACCTTGGTTGGTCTGTTGGCTTTCTACATCCCTCTACCGTCACTGCAGTTTAATGTCAGACTGCCAGTCCCCTGGGCAGCACTTAGGCCCATGCAGGCAGACGGTTGAATAGTACAGTAGGCTTGTCTTCATGCTGACGGCCTTACCTTACAGGAAGACAGGTGGTCTGCTGAGTTCCATGTCCATCCCTTGTTTGCTGTTGATGGTGTGAATGATACTGACCACTAACAGAGAATTGTGTAACAGTACAGTTTTGTTTGACGGGATTCAAAAGGTAATCTACTAGTCCAGCCAGGGCAACTGACAACAGCATCTCTGCCTGTTGATTTATCTTGCTATTTGTTGGATCTATCTGTTAGAGATCGACATCAACTGGTGTGACACTTGTACAACACACAAGTGGTTTAATAAAGCCTCCCCAATGTGCATGTCTCTCCACATACAAACCAGATTCCACTTGGCTAGGTAAAGGTATCCTATAACAGTCTCTGTAGGCAGGCAGCATGCAGGAGTGCATCCCAGCACCAGCTAGCTACAAGTTGTAGCAACAGACAGACAGACAGACGGTGAATAGTGCCCCCTCAGAATGCATTATGGCTGATTGGCGAGGACGTGGTGAAAAGCGTTGCTTTCAGACATGGGTCTGCGTCCCAAATGGCACCCTATTCCCGACCTATATACAGTAGTGCACTGAGCCCCATGGGCCCTGGGCACAAGTAGTGCACTATGTAGGGAATAGGGTGCCATTTGGGGCCCACCCATGGTGGGTTCGTCGTCACTTGGCTGAGAGGGATACTGCTTTGTCACCTCATAGCTCTGACTAAGATACCAGTGGTGAGACAGAGAGCCCTTAAGCCTGTTCAGTTAACAAGCAGTACAGGATAGAAGGAACTGGTGACGCATGTTGCTGGAACAGAGGTCTGTTTCTGTAGACCAACACTGAGAGTGGGTGGGAGGAGGACAACCGTCAGTGCTTTCACTCAACAGAAGCTTGGAAGGAACGACCACAAACAACCAATAACTATGTGTGCTTGCCAGAAAAACTAAACATCCACAACGAACGAGAAGATAATGACCGAAATAATTTATGAAGCTATCAATCATTTATAATAAGCTTTGAGTTTTGAGTTACTTTTTCAGCTGGGCTGACTCCTGCTTGTGCTGTAGCTAGGCAAATATTTTCAGGCGGAAGAATGTGTTTCAGGGGAGGTGGGGAAAGAGGAGGTGAGGGGGAGCTAGCTCTGACCCAGATTGGCTGACATGCAGCTGAGGCAGCTTCCACCGTACAGGCAGCAGGAGCACAGCACACCACAGTACATTCTTAATAGCAACCACTTGAACATTGGCACTTAAAGGACAGTGGAGCTTCTGTTGCCGTGTGTAGTTCAACCTCAACTGTTTAATTATGTGCACTTGTCTGTTAAATGGTTGGCTCCTAATTGTGTTATTTCTGGACTGCTGTGGTTACTGGCGGTTTGTGAGGTTGGTTCTACTTGTCAGATAGTTTAGGTTCGTCATGATGTGTTACTGTTTCCTGCTGTTCACGCCTGTTGCTCTGATCTTGTGTTTGATACAGCCAACTGAAAGTATTTCAAATCTGATGAGGTCACAGAACTCCAGGTTGCCCTGCATGTGATACGCAGAAGTCCCCAGATTCTGATACATAAAGGGTTGTCCAGGAGCACCTCTTTCTCCCCCATAGCCGCTGCTAAGTGATACTTTGTTTATGAAGATGTCCAGTGAATGTGAAATGTGTTGACACCATAACACAGTCCAGACTTGGAGACACATAATCCCAACTGCTAATCCATAAAAACCTGTGTTAAATTGGCTGTTCTGTTTTGCTTGTTGACAGCAGGTCATTTAACAGGAACTGTATTGTTACATCACCAACATTGGGAGAATAAAGGCGCTGACACGGCATCCATTCTAAAACCTGGCCCAACTCTTTATATAGAACTGTCTCTGGAGGTGCCTACTTCTACACATAAAGGCTGGTTTAGGGTGCAGAGAGTGGCTGGTGCTTTTGTTTCGACCTCTCCTTCCCATTGGAGGAGGGGAATTAAAACATCATGCATATTCAGTGGGAATGAATGAGGAGGAGAATAGAGGCCCTCCACCTGCCTTTGATCTAAACGGGTGGGCATAATGCAACGCAGATCTTTGGGTTGAAACCACTGGAGTTGAGTTGCGGCGGGAGGGTCGGCATAACAGAAGGTCTAGTGACTAGGAACTATTTCATCTCCATCCCACTGCATTTCACTGAACCGACCGTCGTGTTGTCAGAATGTCAAGTGATCCCTGATCATGGGCTGTAACTACAGTCATAGCCTACAGTCATCGATGCGTCCCAAATGGCACACTATTCCCTACATAGGGCACTACTTCTGCACTATATAGTGACTAGGGTGCCATGTGTAATGCAGTTATGGCCTCCTCACTATGAAGAGATGTTCTCGTATTCAGTGAGCATTTCAGCCGTTCAGGCAGGTTATTGGACACAGTATGCAGCCTGAGGCTTTACAAAATACCTTATTGTTTTAGGAATTCAGACCCAAGGTAATTATATGACTTGTGTCATGTGCCCGATGTTTCAGGGTAAACATGTGTTTAACAAGGTCAGTGTTGGTGTCTGGGAACATCCTGAAAATCTATTCTGCAGTGATATAATGTCATGTGATTCACATCTCCACTTTGGAGTCAGACATGGAACCACTGAGAAGTGAGCACAGTAGAAGATATCATAGGACCTCTTTACAGGAACAGTGACATTCAAACCAATGTGTTGGTCTTTGACCAGAAAAAGCCCTCATCCCAACACGTCTTTGGATGTGAGAGGAAGGACCTGCAGCAATGTTTTTCAGGTCTCCCATGGCTGCTTCTGAGTTACACTCCTGCATGGTTGAACATGTACAATTTGGGCTGGTCATCCCTCAGGCCCTCAGTCAGGGATCATGACTATCTACACATGGTAGGACCCAGCGGTGTGAACATGGTAGGACCCAGCAGTGTGAACATGGTATGACCCAGCGGTGTGAACATGGTAGGACCCAGCGGTGTGAACATGGTAGGACCCAGCAGTGTGAACATGGTAGGACCCAGCAGTGTGAACATGGTATGGCCCAGCGGTGTGAACATGGTATGGCCCAGCGGTGTGAACATGGTAGGACCCAGCGGTGTGAACATGGTAGGACCCAGCGGTGTGAACATGGTAGGACCCAGCGGTGTGAACATGGTAGGACCCAGCAGTGTGAACATGGTATGGCCCAGCGGTGTGAACATGGTATGGCCCAGCGGTGTGAACATGGTAGGACCCAGCGGTGTGAACATGGTAGGACCCAGCAGTGTGAACATGGTAGGACCCAGCGGTGTGAACATGGTAGGACTCAGCGGTGTGAACATGGTATGACCCAGCGGTGTGAACATGGTAGGACCCAGCGGTGTGAACATGGTATGACCCAGCGGTGTGAACATGGTATGGCCCAGTGGTGTGAACATGGTAGGACCCAGCGGTGTGAACATGGTAGCACCCAGCAGTGTGAACATGGTATGGCCCAGCGGTGTGAACATGGTAGGACCCAGCGGTGTGAACATGGTAGGACCCAGCAGTGTGAACATGGTAGGACCCAGCAGTGTGAACATGGTAGGACCCAGCAGTGTGAACATGGTAGGACCCAGCGGTGTGAACATGGTAGGACCCAGCAGTGTGAACATGGTATGATCCAGCAGTGTGAACATGGTATGGCCCAGCGGTGTGAACATGGTAGGACCCAGCAGTGTGAACATGGTAGGACCCAGCAGTGTGAACATGGTATGATCCAGCAGTGTGAACATGGTATGGCCCAGCGGTGTGAACATGGTAGGACCCAGCGGTGTGAACATGGTAGGACCCAGCAGTGTGAACATGGTATGGCCCAGCGGTGTGAACATGGTATGGCCCAGCGGTGTGAACATGGTAGGACCCAGCGGTGTGAACATGGTAGGACCCAGCGGTGTGAACATGGTAGGACCCAGCGGTGTGAACATGGTAGGACCCAGCAGTGTGAACATGGTATGGCCCAGCGGTGTGAACATGGTATGGCCCAGCGGTGTGAACATGGTAGGACCCAGCGGTGTGAACATGGTAGGACCCAGCAGTGTGAACATGGTAGGACCCAGCGGTGTGAACATGGTAGGACTCAGCGGTGTGAACATGGTATGACCCAGCGGTGTGAACATGGTAGGACCCAGCGGTGTGAACATGGTATGACCCAGCGGTGTGAACATGGTATGGCCCAGTGGTGTGAACATGGTAGGACCCAGCGGTGTGAACATGGTAGCACCCAGCAGTGTGAACATGGTATGGCCCAGCGGTGTGAACATGGTAGGACCCAGCGGTGTGAACATGGTAGGACCCAGCAGTGTGAACATGGTAGGACCCAGCAGTGTGAACATGGTAGGACCCAGCAGTGTGAACATGGTAGGACCCAGCGGTGTGAACATGGTAGGACCCAGCAGTGTGAACATGGTATGATCCAGCAGTGTGAACATGGTATGGCCCAGCGGTGTGAACATGGTAGGACCCAGCAGTGTGAACATGGTAGGACCCAGCAGTGTGAACATGGTATGATCCAGCAGTGTGAACATGGTATGGCCCAGCGGTGTGAACATGGTAGGACCCAGCGGTGTGAACATGGTAGGACCCAGCAGTGTGAACATGGTATGGCCCAGCGGTGTGAACATGGTAGGACCCAGCGGTGTGAACATGGTAGGACCCAGCAGTGTGAACATGGTAGGACCCAGCAGTGTGAACATGGTAGGACCCAGCAGTGTGAACATGGTAGGACCCAGCAGTGTGAACATGGTAGGACCCAGCGGTGTGAACATGGTAGGACCCAGCGGTGTGAACATGGTATGGCCCAGCGGTGTGAACATGGTAGGACCCAGCGTTGTGAACATGGTAGAACCCAGCGGTGTGAACATGGTAGGACCCAGCAGTGTGAACATGGTATGGCCCAGCAGTGTGAACATGGT
>NC_092089.1:23624031-23629031 GCF_045679555.1 Salvelinus alpinus
AGGACTCAGCGGTGTGAACATGGTATGGCCCAGCAGTGTGAACATGGTATGGCCCAGCGGTGTGAACATAGTAGGACCCAGCGGTGTGAGCATGGTAGGACCCAGCGGTGTGAACATGGTAGGACCCAGCGGTGTGAACATGGTAGGACCCAGCGGTGTGAACATGGTAGGACCCAGCAGTGTGAACATGGTATGGTCCAGCGGTGTGAACATGGTATGGCCCAGCAGTGTGAACATGGTAGGACCCAGCGGTGTGAACATGGTAGGACCCAGCGGTGTGAACATGGTATGGCCCAGCAGTGTGAACAAGGTAGGACTCAGCGGTGTGAACATGGTATGACCCAGCGGTGTGAACATGGTATGGCCCAACGGTGTGAACATGGTATGGCCCAGCGGTGTGAACATGTTATGGCCCAACGGTGTGAACATGGTATGGCCCAGCAGTGTGAACATGGTAGGACCCAGCGGTGTGAACATGGTATTGCCCAGCAGTGTGAACATGGTATGGCCCAGCAGTGTGAACATGGTAGGACTCAGCGGTGTGAACATGGTATGGCCCAGCGGTGTGAACATGGTAGGACCCAGCGGTATGAACATGGTATGGCCCAGCAGTGTGAACATGGTAGGACTCAGCGGTGTGAACATGGTAGGACCCAGCGGTGTGAACATGGTAGGACCCAGCGGTGTGAACATGGTATGGCCCAGCAGTGTGAACATGGTAGGACTCAGCGGTGTGAACATGGTAGGACCCAGCGGTGTGAACATGGTAGGACCCAGCGGTGTGAACATGGTAGGACCCAGCAATGTGAACATGGTAGGACCCAGCGGTGTGAACATGGTAGGGCCCAGCGGTGTGAACATGGTATGGCCCAGCGGTGTGAACATGGTATGGCCCAGCAGTGTGAACATGGTAGGACTCAGCGGTGTGAACATGGTATGACCCAGCGGTGTGAACATGGTAGGACTCAGCGGTGTGAACATGGTATGGCCCAGCAGTGTGAACATGGTATGGCCCAGCGGTGTGAACATGGTAGGACTCAGCAGTGTGAACATGGTATGGCCCAGCAGTGTGAACATGGTAGGACTCAGCGGTGTGAACATGGTATGGCCCAGCAGTGTGAACATGGTAGGACCCAGCGGTGTGAACATGGTAGGACCCAGCGGTGTGAACATGGTAGGACTCAGCGGTGTGAACATGGTATGGCCCAGCAGTGTGAACATGGTAGGACCCAGCGGTGTGAACATGGTAGGACTCAGCGGTGTGAACATGGTATGACCCAGCGGTGTGAACATGGAATGGCCCAGCAGTGTGAACATGGTATGGCCCAGCATTGTGAACATGGTATTGCCCACCGCATTTGTCTGTCTGTCTGTCTGTCTGTCTGTCTGTCTCCAGAGAGTATCTTAAATAAATACCAGGAGGACTGACCTTGCTTATAAACACTTTATTGAGGAAAACGTACTTATTACAACTGTGGAAATACGACTGTTGTCCCACCTATCTTAAGATGCACGAATTGTAAGTCACTCTGGATAAGAGTGTCTGCTAAATGAATAACATGCAAATGTACTATCTCTCCATCTCTCTCTCTCCAGGGCCCATTCTCACCCCCGAGTTACCTGTCTCTCTCATTAACCACTCAGTAAATATAGCAGCACAGTGTCTGGATGCTGCCATTAGCTGTTTCTGTTGTTCCCTCCATTTCAAACCTGAGTAGAGGACTGCTACTCTACTGACAACCCTGTCCTCTCTCTGTAGAGGACTGCTACTCTACTGACAACCCTGTCCTCTCTCTGTAGAGGACTGTTACTCTACATACAACCCTGTCCTCTCTCTGTAGAGGACTGTTACTCAACTGACAATCCTGTCCTCTCTCTGTAGAGGACTGTTACTCTAATGACAACCCTGTCCTCTCTCTGTAGAGGACTGTTACTCTACATACAACCCTGTCCTCTCTCTGTAGAGGACTGTTACTCTACATACAACCCTGTCCTCTCTCTGTAGAGGACTGTTACTCTACTGACAACCCTGTCCTCTCTCTGTAGAGGACTGCTACTCTACTGACAACCCTGTCCTCTCTCTGTGGAGGACTGCTACTCTACTGACAACCCTGTCCTCTCTCTGTGGAGGACTGTTACTCTACTGACAACCCTGTCCTCTCTCTGTAGAGGACTGCTACTCTACTGACAATCCTGTCTTCTCTCTGTAGAAGACTGGTACTCTACTGACAACCCTGTCCTCTCTCTGTAGAGTACTGTTACTCTACTGACAACCCTGTCCTCTCTCTTTAGAGGACTGTTACTCTACTGACAACCCTGTACTCTCTCTGTAGAGGACTGCTACTCTACTGACAACCCTGTCCTCTCTCTGTAGAGGACTGCTACTCTACTGACAACCCTGTCCTCTCTCTGTAGAGGACTGCTACTCTACTGACAACCCTGTCCTCTCTCTGTAGAGGACTGCTACTCTACTGACAACCCTGTCCTCTCTCTGTAGAGGACTGCTACTCTACTGACAACCCTGTCCTCTCTCTGTAGAGGACTGCTACTCTACTGACAACCCCGTCCTCTCTCTATAGAGGACTGCTACTCTACTGGCAGTCCTGGCCTCTCTCTGTAGAGGACTGCTACTCTACTGACAACCCTGTACTCTCTCTGTAGAGGACTGCTACTCTACTGACAACCCTGTCCTCTCTCTGTGGAGGACTGCTACTCTACTGACAACCCTGTCCTCTCTCTGTTGAGGACTGTTACTCTACTGACAACCCTGTGCTCTCTCTGTAGAGGACTGTTACTCTACATACAACCCTGTCCTCTCTCTGTAGAGGACTGTTACTCTACTGACAACCCTGTCCTCTCTCTGTAGAGGACTGCTACTCTACTGACAACCCTGTCCTCTCTCTGTAGAGGACAGAGAGAGGACAGAGAGGACAACCCTGTCCTCTCTCTGTAGAAGACTGCTACTCTACTGACAACCCTGTCCTCTCTCTTTAGAGGACTGTTACTCTACTGACAACCCTGTCCTCTCTCTGTAGAGGACTGCTACTCTACTGACAGTCCTGTCCTCTCTCTGTAGAGGACTGTTACTCTACTGACAACCCTGTCCTCTCTGTGTGGAGGACTGTTACTCTACTGACAACCCTGTCCTCTCTCTGTAGAGGACTGCTACTCTACTGACAACCCTGTCCTCTCTCTGTGGAGGACTGCTACTCTACTGACAACCCTGTCCTCTCTCTGTAGAGGACTGCTACTCTACTGACAGTCCTGTCCTCTCTCTGTAGAGGACTGCTACTCTACTGACAACCCTGTCCTCTCTGTGTGGAGGACTGTTACTCTACTGACAACCCTGTCCTCTCTCTATAGAGGACTGCTACTCTACTGACAACCTTGTCCTCTCTCTGTAGAGGACTGCTACTCTACTGACAACCCTGTCCTCTCTCTGTAGAGGACTGCTACTCTACTGACAACCCTGTCCTCTCTCTGTAGAGGACTGCTACTCTACTGACAACCCTGTCCTCTCTCTGTAGAGGACTGCTACTCTACTGACAACCCTGTCCTCTCTCTGTAGAGGACTGCTACTCTACTGACAACCCTGTCCTCTCTCTGTAGAGGACTGCTACTCTACTGACAACCCTGTCCTCTCTCTGTAGAGGACTGCTACTCTACTGGCAGTCCTGGCCTCTCTCTGTAGAGGACTGCTACTCTACTGACAACCCTGTCCTCTCTCTGTAGAGGACTGCAACTCTACTGACAACCCTGTCCTCTCTCTGTGGAGGACTGCTACTCTACTGACAACCCTGTCCTCTCTCTGTAGAGGACTGCTACTCTACTGACAGTCCTGTCCTCTCTCTGTAGAGGACTGCTACTCTACTGACAACCCTGTCCTCTCTGTAGAGGACTGTTACTCTACTGACAACCCTGTCCTCTCTCTGTAGAGGACTGCTACTCTACTGACAACCTTGTCCTCTCTCTGTAGAGGACTGCTACTCCACTGACAACCATGTACTCTCTCTGTAGAGGACTGCTACTCTACTGACAACCCTGTCCTCTCTCTGTAGAGGACTGCTACTCTACTGACAGTCCTGTCCTCTCTCTGTAGAGGACTGCTACTCTACTGACAACCCTGTCCTCTCTCTGTAGAGGACTGCTACTCTACTGACAGTTGTGTCCTCTCTCTGTAGAGGACTGCTACTCTACTGACAACCATGTACTCTCTCTGTAGAGGACTGCTACTCTACTGACAACCATGTACTCTCTCTGTAGAGGACTGCTACTCTACTGACAACCCTGTCCTCTCTCTGTAGAGGACTGCTACTCTACTGACAGTCCTGTCCTCTCTCTGTAGAGGACTGCTACTCTACTGACAACCCTGTCCTCTCTGTGTTCACTTTCTCAGATGTCTAAGCCCACACATTGTATGTTAGTGTAATAGATCATGTTTAGAAGTAGGCCAAGGGAACACACATCCAGTAACTTGCCGGTGCAGAGTACAAAAAGTCCTGAAAGTAATACACATATCCACACACTGTTGAATGCTCCCGCAGTTTTAATGTGCAACGCTTCAACCTGCACGTCTTCATTAGGCTGTTTACAATAAATCATATCAGTTTGACCAGGTTCCGTCCTTCCAGGTAGCCGTGTACCACATCGGGTCAACATGAGGTAAATCAGCCTTTATAAGGAGAGGGAGCCTCTTAATTCTGGGTAATGACATCCACTGTGCTTTCCACAATACACTGCCCTTACTATCCTCTCGGCTCCACTTTGGATTCTTTCACATCTGATAAGAGGCTATTGGCGGAGCATAATGCTTCCTGTTGGGTACAGAGCCGTGGTAACCACTAACCAGCAGCAGCATCCCAGACAATGCTGAAAGCCACTGTGTGACTGGGCTCTCCTATCTGTGGTCTCTGTGCTGCAATCTGAATGGAATGGAACGCAGCACGGTATCCTAGCAGGGCCAGTCTGAACGGAATGCAGCATGGTATCCTAGCAGGACC
>NC_092089.1:23634031-23703280 GCF_045679555.1 Salvelinus alpinus
GGTTTCAAAACAAGATGATCCTCCTCAGCCTACTCCATGTGACCGTGAAGACAGCATCTAGAGGTCAGGACGTAAGAGACAGCATCAAGAGATCAGGATGTAAGAGACAGCATCAAGAGATCAGGATGTAAGAGACAGCATCTAAAGATCAGGACGTAAGAGACAGCATCAAGAGATCAGGACGTAAGAGACAGCATCAAGAGATCAGGATGTAAGAGACAGCATCAAGAGATCAGGACGTAAGAGACAGCATCAAGAGATCAGGATGTAAGAGACAGCATCTAGAGATCAGGACGTAAGAGACAGCATCAAGAGATCAGGATGTAAGAGACTACATCTAGAGATCAGGACGTAAGACACAGCATCAAGAGATCAGGACGTAAGAGACAGCATCTAGAGATCAGGACGTAAGAGACTACATCAAGAGATCAGGACGTACGAGACAGCATCTAGAGATCAGGACGTAAGCGACAGCATCTAGAGATCAGGACGTAAGAGACAGCATCTAGAGATCAGGACGTAAGAGACAGCATCCAGAGATCAGGACGTAAGAGACAGCATCTAGAGATCAGGACATAAGAGACAGCATCTAGAGATCAGGACGTAAGAGACAGCATCAATAGATCAGGATGTAAGAGACTACATCTAGAGATCAGGACGTAAGAGACAGCATCTAGAGATCAGGATGTAAGAGACAGCATCTAGAGATCAGGATGTAAGAGACTACATCTAGAGATCAGGACGTAAGAGAGAGCATCAGGAGATCAGGATGTAAGAGACAGCATCTAGAGATCAGGACATAAGAGACAGCATTTAGAGATCAGGACGTAAGAGACAGCATCAAGAGATCAGGATGTAAGAGACTACATCTAGAGATCAGGACGTAAGAGACAGGATCAAGAGATCAGGACGTAAGAGACTGCATCTAGAGATCAGGACGTAAGAGATAGCATCAAGAGATCAAGATGTAAGAGACAGCATCTAGAGATCAGGACATAAGAGACCGCATCTAGAGATCAGGACGTAAGAGACAGCATCTAGAGATCAGGACGAAAGAGACTACATCTAGAGATCAGGACGTAAGAGACAGCATCAAGAGATCAGGACGTAAGAGACTGCATCTAGAGATCAGGACGTAAGAGACTACATCTAGAGATCAGGACATAAGAGACAGCATCAAGAGATCAGGACGTAAGAGACTGCATATAGAGATCAGGACGAAAGAGACTACATCTAGAGATCAGGACGTAAGAGACAGCATCAAGAGATCAGGACGAAAGAGACTACATCTAGAGATCAGGACGTAAGAGACTGCATCAAGAGATCAGGACGTAAGAGACTGCATCTAGAGATCAGGACGTAAGAGACATCATCTAGAGATCAGGAAGGTAAGAGACAGCATCTAGAGATCAGGACGTAAGATACAGCATCTAGAGATCAGGACGTAAGAGACTGCATCTAGAGATCAGGATGTAAGAGACTACATCTAGAGATCAGGACGTAAGAGACAGCATCAAGAGATCAGGATGTAAGAGACTGCATCTAGAGATCAGGACATAAGAGACAGCATTTAAAGATCAGGAAGGTAAGAGACAGCATCAAGAGATCAGGATGTAAGAGACTACATCTAGAGATCAGGACTTAAGAGACAGCATCAAGAGATCAGGATGTAAGAGACTGCCTCTAGAGATCAGGACATAAGAGACAGCATTTAAAGATCAGGAAGGTAAGAGACAGCATCAAGAGATCAGGACGTAAGAGACAGCATCAAGAGATCAGGACGTAAGAGACTGCATCTAGAGATCAGGACATAAGAGACAGCATTTAGAGATCAGCACGTAAGAGACTACATCTAGAGACCAGGACATAAGAGACAGCATTTAGAGATCAGGACGTAAGAGACTACATCTAGAGATCAGGACGTAAGAGACAGCATTTAGAGATCAGGACATAAGAGACAGCATCTAGAGATCAGGACGTAAGAGACAGCATCAAGAGATCAGGAAGTAAGAGACTGCATCTAGAGATCAGGACGTAAGAGACAGAATCAAGAGATCAGGATGTAAGAGACTGCATCTAGAGATCAGGACATAAGAGACAGCATTTAAAGATCAGGACATAAGAGACAGCATTTAAAGATCAGGAAGGTAAGAGACATCATCTAGAGATCAGGACGTAAGAGACAGCATCAAGAGATCAGGACGTAAGAGACAGCATCTAGAGATCAGGACGTAAGAGACTGCATCTAGAGATCAGGACGTAAGAGACAGAATCAAGAGATCAGGATGTAAGAGACTGCATCTAGAGATCAGGACATAAGAGACAGCATTTAGAGATCAGGATGGTAAGAGACAGCATTTAGAGATCAGGACGTAAGAGACAGCATCTAGAGATCAGGACGTAAGAGACAGCATCAAGAGATCAGGACGTAAGAGACAGCATCTAGAGATCAGGACGTAAGAGACTGCATCTAGAGATCAGGACGTAAGAGACACCATCAAGAGATCAGGACGTAAGAGACAGCATCAAGAGATCAGTACATAAGAGACAGCATTTAGAGATCAGGACGTAAGAGACAGCATCTAGAGATCAGGACGTAAGAGACAGCATCAAGAGATCAGGACGTAAGAGACTGCATCTAGAGATCAGGACGTAAGAGACTGCATCTAGAGATCAGGACATAAGAGACAGCATTTAGAGATCAGGATGGTAAGAGACAGCATCTAGAGATCAGGACGTAAGAGACAGCATCTAGAGATCAGGACGTAAGAGACAGCATCTAGAGATCAGGACGTAAGAGACTGCATCTAGAGATCAGGACGTAAGAGACTACATCTAGAGATCAGGATGGTAAGAGACAGCATCTAGAGATCAGGATGGTAAGAGACAGCATCAAGAGATCAGGACGTAAGAGACTACATCTAGAGATCAGGACATAAGAGACAGCATTTAGAGATCAGGATGGTAAGAGACTACATCTAGAGATCAGGACATAAGAGACAGCATTTAGAGATCAGGATGGTAAGAGACAGCATTTAGAGATCAGGACGTAAGAGACATCATCTAGAGATCAGGACGTAAGAGACAGCATCAAGAGATCAGGACGTAAGAGACAGCATCTAGAGATCAGGACGTAAGAGACTGCATCTAGAGATCAGGACGTAAGAGACACCATCAAGAGATCAGGACGTAAGAGACAGCATCTAGAGATCAGGACGTAAGAGACAGCATCTAGAGATCAGGACGTAAGAGACAGCATCAAGAGATTAGGACGTAAGAGACAGCATCTAGAGATCAGGACGTAAGAGACAGCATCTAGAGATCAGGACGTAAGAGACAGCATCTAGAGATCAGGACGGTAAGAAGAAAACAAACGTTATCTTCCATTTATAGTAACAATCTAAATGAAATAATTACATGGTGTAAGACTCTCCTGTGCTGCTGACCTAATTCATCTACCAATCACTGTGAGTGTAACGTTGGATTGAAAATAAAACTTTGGATCAAATAGAGAGAGCATGTTGCCTGAGAGAAACTATTTTTACTGGCAGTATTGAAGAACGATGACATTGATTTAGTCTTCCTTCTTACTTGAGTTATAATGCAGATTATTCTAGAAGAAATCAATAAAACTCACCATTAGACATCATGGTGAAGGCAATAAGAATTTGATCCTCATCCTACCACTACTGTAACTCACCATTACACATCATAGTGAAGCCAATAAGAGTTGGTTCCTCATCCTACCACTACTGTAACTCACCATTAGACATCATAGTGAAGCCAATAAGAGTTGGTTCCTCATCCTACCACTACTGTAACTCACCATTAGACATCACAGTGAAGTCAATAAGAGTTGGTTCCTCATCCTACCACTACTGTAACTCACCATTAGACATCACAGTGAAGCCAATAAGAGTTGGTTCCTCATCCTACCACTACTGTAACTCACCATTAGACATCACAGTGAAGTCAATAAGAGTTGGTTCCTCATCCTACCACTACTGTAACTCACCATTAGACATCATAGTGAAGCCAATAAGAGTTGGTTCCTCATCCTACCACTACTGTAACTCACCATTAGACATCATAGTGAAGCCAATAAGAGCTGGTTCCTCATCCTACCACTACTGTAACTCACCATTAGACATCATAGTGAAGCCAATAAGAGTTGGTCCTCATCCTACCACTACTGTAACTCACCATTAGACATCATAGTGAGGCCAATAAGAGTTGGTTCCTCATCTACCACTACTGTAACTCACCATTAGACATCATAGTGAAGCCAATAAGAGATGGTTCCTCATCCTACCACTACTGTAACTCACCATTAGACATCACAGTGAAGCCAATAAGAGATGGTTCCTCATCCTACCACTACTGTAACTCACCATTAGACATCACAGTGAAGCCAATAAGAGTTGGTTCCTCATCCTACCACTACTGTAACTCACCATTAGACATCACAGTGAAGCCAATAAGAGTTGGTTCCTCATCCTACCACTACTGTAACTCACCATTAGACATCACAGTGAAGCCAATAAGAGTTGGTTCCTCATCCTACCACTACTGTAACTCACCATTAGACATCACAGTGAAGCCAATAAGAGTTGGTTCCTCATCCTACCACTACTGTAACTCACCATTAGACATCACAGTGAAGCCAATAAGAGTTGGATCCTCATCCTACCACTACTGTAACTCACCATTAGACATCACAGTGAAGCCAATAAGAGTTGGTTCCTCATCCTACCACTACTGTAACTCACCATTAGACATCATAGTGAAGCCAATAAGAGTTGGTTCCTCATCCTACCACTACTGTAACTCACCATTAGACATCACAGTGAAGCCAATAAGAGTTGGTTCCTCATCTACCACTACTGTAACTCACCATTAGACATCACAGTGAAGTCAATAAGAGTTGGTTCCTCATCCTACCACTACTGTAACTCACCATTAGACATGATAGTGAAGCCAATAAGAGTTGGTTCCTCATCCTACCACTACTGTAACTCACCATTAGACATCACAGTGAAGCCAATAAGAGTTGGTTCCTCATCCTACCACTACTGTAACTCACCATTAGACATCACAGTGAACCCAATAAGAGTTGGTACCTCATCCTACCACTACTGTAACTCACCATTAGACATCATAGTGAAGCCAATAAGAGTTGGTTCCTCATCCTACCACTACTGTAACTCACCATTAGACATCACAGTGAAGTCAATAAGAGTTGGTTCCTCATCCTACCACTACTGTAACTCACCATTAGACATCACAGTGAAGCCAATAAGAGTTGGTTCCTCATCTACCACTACTGTAACTCACCATTAGACATCACAGTGAAGCCAATAAGAGCTGGTTCCTCATCCTACCACTACTGTAACTCACCATTAGACATCACAGTGAAGCCAATAAGAGTTGGTTCCTCATCCTACCACTACTGTAACTCACCATTAGACATCACAGTGAAGCCAATAAGAGTTGGTTCCTCATCCTACCACTACTGTAACTTACCATTAGACATCACAGTGAAGCCAATAAGAGCTGGTTCCTCATCCTACCACTACTGTAACTCACCATTAGACATCATAGTGAAGCCAATAAGAGTTGGTCCTCATCCTACCACTACTGTAACTCACCATTAGACATCATAGTGAGGCCAATAAGAGTTGGTTCCTCATCTACCACTACTGTAACTCACCATTAGACATCATAGTGAAGCCAATAAGAGATGGTTCCTCATCCTACCACTACTGTAACTCACCATTAGACATCACAGTGAAGCCAATAAGAGATGGTTCCTCATCCTACCACTACTGTAACTCACCATTAGACATCACAGTGAAGCCAATAAGAGTTGGTTCCTCATCCTACCACTACTGTAACTCACCATTAGACATCACAGTGAAGCCAATAAGAGTTGGTTCCTCATCCTACCACTACTGTAACTCACCATTAGACATCACAGTGAAGCCAATAAGAGTTGGTTCCTCATCCTACCACTACTGTAACTCACCATTAGACATCACAGTGAAGCCAATAAGAGTTGGTTCCTCATCCTACCACTACTGTAACTCACCATTAGACATCACAGTGAAGCCAATAAGAGTTGGATCCTCATCCTACCACTACTGTAACTCACCATTAGACATCACAGTGAAGCCAATAAGAGTTGGTTCCTCATCCTACCACTACTGTAACTCACCATTAGACATCATAGTGAAGCCAATAAGAGTTGGTTCCTCATCCTACCACTACTGTAACTCACCATTAGACATCACAGTGAAGCCAATAAGAGTTGGTTCCTCATCTACCACTACTGTAACTCACCATTAGACATCACAGTGAAGTCAATAAGAGTTGGTTCCTCATCCTACCACTACTGTAACTCACCATTAGACATGATAGTGAAGCCAATAAGAGTTGGTTCCTCATCCTACCACTACTGTAACTCACCATTAGACATCACAGTGAAGCCAATAAGAGTTGGTTCCTCATCCTACCACTACTGTAACTCACCATTAGACATCACAGTGAACCCAATAAGAGTTGGTACCTCATCCTACCACTACTGTAACTCACCATTAGACATCATAGTGAAGCCAATAAGAGTTGGTTCCTCATCCTACCACTACTGTAACTCACCATTAGACATCACAGTGAAGCCAATAAGAGTTGGTTCCTCATCCTACCACTACTGTAACTCACCATTAGACATCATAGTGAAGTCAATAAGAGTTGGTTCCTCATCCTACCACTACTGTAACTCACCATTAGACATCACAGTGAAGTCAATAAGAGTTGGTTCCTCATCCTACCACTACTGTAACTCACCATTAGACATCACAGTGAAGTCAATAAGAGTTGGTTCCTCATCCTACCACTACTGTAACTCACCATTAGACATCATAGTGAAGCCAATAAGAGTTGGTTCCTCATCCTACCACTACTGTAACTCACCATTAGACATCACAGTGAAGCCAATAAGAGTTGGTTCCTCATCCTACCACTACTGTAACTCACCATTAGACATCATAGTGAAGTCAATAAGAGTTGGTTCCTCATCCTACCACTACTGTAACTCACCATTAGACATCACAGTGAAGTCAATAAGAGTTGGTTCCTCATCCTACCACTACTGTAACTCACCATTAGACATCACAGTGAACCCAATAAGAGTTGGTTTCTCATCCTACCACTACTGTAACTCACCATTAGACATCACAGTGAAGCCAATAAGAGTTGGTTCCTCATCCTACCACTACTGTAACTCACCATTAGACATCACAGTGAAGCCAATAAGAGTTGGTACCTCATCCTACCACTACTGTAACTCACCATTAGACATCATAGTGAAGCCAATAAGAGTTGGTTCCTCATCCTACCACTACTGTAACTCACCATTAGACATCACAGTGAAGCCAATAAGAGTTGGTTCCTCATCCTACCACTACTGTAACTCACCATTAGACATCATAGTGAAGTCAATAAGAGTTGGTTCCTCATCCTACCACTACTGTAACTCACCATTAGACATCACAGTGAAGTCAATAAGAGTTGGTTCCTCATCCTAACACTACTGTAACTCACCATTAGACATCACAGTGAAGTCAATAAGAGTTGGTTCCTCATCCTACCACTACTGTAACTCACCATTAGACATCATAGTGAAGCCAATAAGAGTTGGTTCCTCATCCTACCACTACTGTAACTCACCATTAGACATCACAGTGAAGCCAATAAGAGTTGGTTCCTCATCCTACCACTACTGTAACTCACCATTAGACATCATAGTGAAGTCAATAAGAGTTGGTTCCTCATCCTACCACTACTGTAACTCACCATTAGACATCACAGTGAAGTCAATAAGAGTTGGTTCCTCATCCTACCACTACTGTAACTCACCATTAGACATCACAGTGAAGTCAATAAGAGTTGGTTCCTCATCCTACCACTACTGTAACTGTAACTCACCATTAGACATCACAGTGAAGTCAATAAGAGTTGGTTCCTCATCCTACCACTACTGTAACTCACCATTAGACATCACAGTGAACCCAATAAGAGTTGGTTTCTCATCCTACCACTACTGTAACTCACCATTAGACATCACAGTGAAGCCAATAAGAGTTGGTTCCTCATCCTACCACTACTGTAACTCACCATTAGACATCACAGTGAAGCCAATAAGAGTTGGTTTCTCATCCTACCACTACTGTAACTGTAACTCACCATTAGACATCACAGTGAAGTCAATAAGAGTTGGTTCCTCATCCTACCACTACTGTAACTCACCATTAGACATCACAGTGAACCCAATAAGAGTTGGTTTCTCATCCTACCACTACTGTAACTCACCATTAGACATCACAGTGAAGCCAATAAGAGTTGGTTCCTCATCCTACCACTACTGTAACTCACCATTAGACATCACAGTGAAGCCAATAAGAGTTGGATCCTCATCCTACCACTACTGTAACTCACCATTAGACATCACAGTGAAGCCAATAAGAGTTGGTTCCTCATCCTACCACTACTGTAACTCACCATTAGACATCACAGTGAAGCCAATAAGAGTTGGTTCCTCATCCTACCACTACTGTAACTCACCATTAGACATCACAGTGAAGCCAATAAGAGTTGGTTCCTCATCCTACCACTACTGTAACTCACCATTAGACATCACAGTGAAGCCAATAAGAGTTGGTTCCTCATCCTACCACTACTGTAACTCACCATTAGACATCACAGTGAAGCCAATAAGAGTTGGATCCTCATCCTACCACTACTGTAACTCACCATTAGACATCACAGTGAAGCCAATAAGAGTTGGTTCCTCATCCTACCACTACTGTAACTCACCATTAGACATCACAGTGAAGCCAATAAGAGTTGGTTCCTCATCCTACCACTACTGTAACTCACCATTAGACATCACAGTGAAGCCAATAAGAGTTGGATCCTCATCCTACCACTACTGTAACTCACCATTAGACATCACAGTGAAGCCAATAAGAGTTGGTTCCTCATCCTACCACTACTGTAACTCACCATTAGACATCATAGTGAAGCCAATAAGAGTTGGTTCCTCATCCTACCACTACTGTAACTCACCATTAGACATCACAGTGAAGCCAATAAGAGTTGGTTCCTCATCTACCACTACTGTAACTCACCATTAGACATCACAGTGAAGTCAATAAGAGTTGGTTCCTCATCCTACCACTACTGTAACTCACCATTAGACATGATAGTGAAGCCAATAAGAGTTGGTTCCTCATCCTACCACTACTGTAACTCACCATTAGACATCACAGTGAAGCCAATAAGAGTTGGTTCCTCATCCTACCACTACTGTAACTCACCATTAGACATCACAGTGAACCCAATAAGAGTTGGTACCTCATCCTACCACTACTGTAACTCACCATTAGACATCATAGTGAAGCCAATAAGAGTTGGTTCCTCATCCTACCACTACTGTAACTCACCATTAGACATCACAGTGAAGCCAATAAGAGTTGGTTCCTCATCCTACCACTACTGTAACTCACCATTAGACATCATAGTGAAGTCAATAAGAGTTGGTTCCTCATCCTACCACTACTGTAACTCACCATTAGACATCACAGTGAAGTCAATAAGAGTTGGTTCCTCATCCTAACACTACTGTAACTCACCATTAGACATCACAGTGAAGTCAATAAGAGTTGGTTCCTCATCCTACCACTACTGTAACTCACCATTAGACATCATAGTGAAGCCAATAAGAGTTGGTTCCTCATCCTACCACTACTGTAACTCACCATTAGACATCACAGTGAAGCCAATAAGAGTTGGTTCCTCATCCTACCACTACTGTAACTCACCATTAGACATCATAGTGAAGTCAATAAGAGTTGGTTCCTCATCCTACCACTACTGTAACTCACCATTAGACATCACAGTGAAGTCAATAAGAGTTGGTTCCTCATCCTACCACTACTGTAACTCACCATTAGACATCACAGTGAAGTCAATAAGAGTTGGTTCCTCATCCTACCACTACTGTAACTGTAACTCACCATTAGACATCACAGTGAAGTCAATAAGAGTTGGTTCCTCATCCTACCACTACTGTAACTCACCATTAGACATCACAGTGAACCCAATAAGAGTTGGTTTCTCATCCTACCACTACTGTAACTCACCATTAGACATCACAGTGAAGCCAATAAGAGTTGGTTCCTCATCCTACCACTACTGTAACTCACCATTAGACATCACAGTGAAGCCAATAAGAGTTGGTTTCTCATCCTACCACTACTGTAACTGTAACTCACCATTAGACATCACAGTGAAGTCAATAAGAGTTGGTTCCTCATCCTACCACTACTGTAACTCACCATTAGACATCACAGTGAACCCAATAAGAGTTGGTTTCTCATCCTACCACTACTGTAACTCACCATTAGACATCACAGTGAAGCCAATAAGAGTTGGTTCCTCATCCTACCACTACTGTAACTCACCATTAGACATCACAGTGAAGCCAATAAGAGTTGGATCCTCATCCTACCACTACTGTAACTCACCATTAGACATCACAGTGAAGCCAATAAGAGTTGGTTCCTCATCCTACCACTACTGTAACTCACCATTAGACATCACAGTGAAGCCAATAAGAGTTGGTTCCTCATCCTACCACTACTGTAACTCACCATTAGACATCACAGTGAAGCCAATAAGAGTTGGTTCCTCATCCTACCACTACTGTAACTCACCATTAGACATCACAGTGAAGCCAATAAGAGTTGGTTCCTCATCCTACCACTACTGTAACTCACCATTAGACATCACAGTGAAGCCAATAAGAGTTGGATCCTCATCCTACCACTACTGTAACTCACCATTAGACATCACAGTGAAGCCAATAAGAGTTGGTTCCTCATCCTACCACTACTGTAACTCACCATTAGACATCACAGTGAAGCCAATAAGAGTTGGTTCCTCATCCTACCACTACTGTAACTCACCATTAGACATCACAGTGAAGCCAATAAGAGTTGGATCCTCATCCTACCACTACTGTAACTCACCATTAGACATCACAGTGAAGCCAATAAGAGTTGGTTCCTCATCCTACCACTACTGTAACTCACCATTAGACATCATAGTGAAGCCAATAAGAGTTGGTTCCTCATCCTACCACTACTGTAACTCACCATTAGACATCACAGTGAAGCCAATAAGAGTTGGTTCCTCATCTACCACTACTGTAACTCACCATTAGACATCACAGTGAAGTCAATAAGAGTTGGTTCCTCATCCTACCACTACTGTAACTCACCATTAGACATGATAGTGAAGCCAATAAGAGTTGGTTCCTCATCCTACCACTACTGTAACTCACCATTAGACATCACAGTGAAGCCAATAAGAGTTGGTTCCTCATCCTACCACTACTGTAACTCACCATTAGACATCACAGTGAACCCAATAAGAGTTGGTACCTCATCCTACCACTACTGTAACTCACCATTAGACATCATAGTGAAGCCAATAAGAGTTGGTTCCTCATCCTACCACTACTGTAACTCACCATTAGACATCACAGTGAAGCCAATAAGAGTTGGTTCCTCATCCTACCACTACTGTAACTCACCATTAGACATCATAGTGAAGTCAATAAGAGTTGGTTCCTCATCCTACCACTACTGTAACTCACCATTAGACATCACAGTGAAGTCAATAAGAGTTGGTTCCTCATCCTAACACTACTGTAACTCACCATTAGACATCACAGTGAAGTCAATAAGAGTTGGTTCCTCATCCTACCACTACTGTAACTCACCATTAGACATCATAGTGAAGCCAATAAGAGTTGGTTCCTCATCCTACCACTACTGTAACTCACCATTAGACATCACAGTGAAGCCAATAAGAGTTGGTTCCTCATCCTACCACTACTGTAACTCACCATTAGACATCATAGTGAAGTCAATAAGAGTTGGTTCCTCATCCTACCACTACTGTAACTCACCATTAGACATCACAGTGAAGTCAATAAGAGTTGGTTCCTCATCCTACCACTACTGTAACTCACCATTAGACATCACAGTGAAGTCAATAAGAGTTGGTTCCTCATCCTACCACTACTGTAACTGTAACTCACCATTAGACATCACAGTGAAGTCAATAAGAGTTGGTTCCTCATCCTACCACTACTGTAACTCACCATTAGACATCACAGTGAACCCAATAAGAGTTGGTTTCTCATCCTACCACTACTGTAACTCACCATTAGACATCACAGTGAAGCCAATAAGAGTTGGTTCCTCATCCTACCACTACTGTAACTCACCATTAGACATCACAGTGAAGCCAATAAGAGTTGGATCCTCATCCTACCACTACTGTAACTCACCATTAGACATCACAGTGAAGCCAATAAGAGTTGGTTCCTCATCCTACCACTACTGTAACTCACCATTAGACATCACAGTGAAGCCAATAAGAGTTGGTTCCTCATCCTACCACTACTGTAACTCACCATTAGACATCACAGTGAAGCCAATAAGAGTTGGTTCCTCATCCTACCACTACTGTAACTCACCATTAGACATCACAGTGAAGCCAATAAGAGTTGGATCCTCATCCTACCACTACTGTAACTCACCATTAGACATCACAGTGAAGCCAATAAGAGTTGGTTCCTCATCCTACCACTACTGTAACTCACCATTAGACATCATAGTGAAGCCAATAAGAGTTGGTTCCTCATCCTACCACTACTGTAACTCACCATTAGACATCACAGTGAAGCCAATAAGAGTTGGTTCCTCATCCTACCACTACTGTAACTCACCATTAGACATCACAGTGAACCCAATAAGAGTTGGTACCTCATCCTACCACTACTGTAACTCACCATTAGACATCATAGTGAAGCCAATAAGAGTTGGTTCCTCATCCTACCACTACTGTAACTCACCATTAGACATCACAGTGAAGCCAATAAGAGTTGGTTCCTCATCCTACCACTACTGTAACTCACCATTAGACATCATAGTGAAGTCAATAAGAGTTGGTTCCTCATCCTACCACTACTGTAACTCACCATTAGACATCACAGTGAAGTCAATAAGAGTTGGTTCCTCATCCTAACACTACTGTAACTCACCATTAGACATCACAGTGAAGTCAATAAGAGTTGGTTCCTCATCCTACCACTACTGTAACTCACCATTAGACATCATAGTGAAGCCAATAAGAGTTGGTTCCTCATCCTACCACTACTGTAACTCACCATTAGACATCACAGTGAAGCCAATAAGAGTTGGTTCCTCATCCTACCACTACTGTAACTCACCATTAGACATCATAGTGAAGTCAATAAGAGTTGGTTCCTCATCCTACCACTACTGTAACTCACCATTAGACATCACAGTGAAGTCAATAAGAGTTGGTTCCTCATCCTACCACTACTGTAACTCACCATTAGACATCACAGTGAAGTCAATAAGAGTTGGTTCCTCATCCTACCACTACTGTAACTGTAACTCACCATTAGACATCACAGTGAAGTCAATAAGAGTTGGTTCCTCATCCTACCACTACTGTAACTCACCATTAGACATCACAGTGAACCCAATAAGAGTTGGTTTCTCATCCTACCACTACTGTAACTCACCATTAGACATCACAGTGAAGCCAATAAGAGTTGGTTCCTCATCCTACCACTACTGTAACTCACCATTAGACATCACAGTGAAGCCAATAAGAGTTGGATCCTCATCCTACCACTACTGTAACTCACCATTAGACATCACAGTGAAGCCAATAAGAGTTGGTTTCTCATCCTACCACTACTGTAACTCACCATTAGACATCACAGTGAAGCCAATAAGAGTTGGTTCCTCATCCTACCACTACTGTAACTCACCATTAGACATCACAGTGAAGCCAATAAGAGTTGGATCCTCATCCTACCACTACTGTAACTCACCATTAGACACCACAGTGAAGCCAATAAGAGTTGGTTCCTCATCCTACCACTACTGTAACTCACCATTAGACATCACAGTGAAGCCAATAAGAGTTGGATCCTCATCCTACCACTACTGTAACTCACCATTAGACATCACAGTGAAGCCAATAAGAGTTGGTTCCTCATCCTACCACTACTGTAACTCACCATTAGACATCATAGTGAAGCCAATAAGAGTTGGTTCCTCATCCTACCACTACTGTAACTCACCATTAGACATCACAGTGAAGCCAATAAGAGTTGGATCCTCATCCTACCACTACTGTAACTCACCATTAGACATCACAGTGAAGCCAATAAGAGTTGGTTCCTCATCCAACCACTACTGTAACTCACCATTAGACATCACAGTGAAGTCAATAAGAGTTGGTTCCTCATCCTACCACTACTGTAACTGTAACTCACCATTAGACATCACAGTGAAGTCAATAAGAGTTGGTTCCTCATCCTACCACTACTGTAACTCACCATTAGACATCACAGTGAACCCAATAAGAGTTGGTTTCTCATCCTACCACTACTGTAACTCACCATTAGACATCACAGTGAAGCCAATAAGAGTTGGTTCCTCATCCTACCACTACTGTAACTCACCATTAGACATCACAGTGAAGCCAATAAGAGTTGGATCCTCATCCTACCACTACTGTAACTCACCATTAGACATCACAGTGAAGCCAATAAGAGTTGGTTCCTCATCCTACCACTACTGTAACTCACCATTAGACATCACAGTGAAGCCAATAAGAGTTGGTTCCTCATCCTACCACTACTGTAACTCACCATTAGACATCACAGTGAAGCCAATAAGAGTTGGTTCCTCATCCTACCACTACTGTAACTCACCATTAGACATCACAGTGAAGCCAATAAGAGTTGGATCCTCATCCTACCACTACTGTAACTCACCATTAGACATCACAGTGAAGCCAATAAGAGTTGGTTCCTCATCCTACCACTACTGTAACTCACCATTAGACATCATAGTGAAGCCAATAAGAGTTGGTTCCTCATCCTACCACTACTGTAACTCACCATTAGACATCACAGTGAAGCCAATAAGAGTTGGATCCTCATCCTACCACTACTGTAACTCACCATTAGACATCACAGTGAAGCCAATAAGAGTTGGTTCCTCATCCTACCACTACTGTAACTCACCATTAGACATCATAGTGAAGCCAATAAGAGTTGGTTCCTCATCCTACCACTACTGTAACTCACCATTAGACATCACAGTGAAGCCAATAAGAGTTGGTTCCTCATCTACCACTACTGTAACTCACCATTAGACATCACAGTGAAGTCAATAAGAGTTGGTTCCTCATCCTACCACTACTGTAACTCACCATTAGACATGATAGTGAAGCCAATAAGAGTTGGTTCCTCATCCTACCACTACTGTAACTCACCATTAGACATCACAGTGAAGCCAATAAGAGTTGGTTCCTCATCCTACCACTACTGTAACTCACCATTAGACATCACAGTGAACCCAATAAGAGTTGGTACCTCATCCTACCACTACTGTAACTCACCATTAGACATCATAGTGAAGCCAATAAGAGTTGGTTCCTCATCCTACCACTACTGTAACTCACCATTAGACATCACAGTGAAGCCAATAAGAGTTGGTTCCTCATCCTACCACTACTGTAACTCACCATTAGACATCATAGTGAAGTCAATAAGAGTTGGTTCCTCATCCTACCACTACTGTAACTCACCATTAGACATCACAGTGAAGTCAATAAGAGTTGGTTCCTCATCCTACCACTACTGTAACTCACCATTAGACATCACAGTGAAGTCAATAAGAGTTGGTTCCTCATCCTACCACTACTGTAACTCACCATTAGACATCATAGTGAAGCCAATAAGAGTTGGTTCCTCATCCTACCACTACTGTAACTCACCATTAGACATCACAGTGAAGCCAATAAGAGTTGGTTCCTCATCCTACCACTACTGTAACTCACCATTAGACATCATAGTGAAGTCAATAAGAGTTGGTTCCTCATCCTACCACTACTGTAACTCACCATTAGACATCACAGTGAAGTCAATAAGAGTTGGTTCCTCATCCTACCACTACTGTAACTCACCATTAGACATCACAGTGAAGTCAATAAGAGTTGGTTCCTCATCCTACCACTACTGTAACTGTAACTCACCATTAGACATCACAGTGAAGTCAATAAGAGTTGGTTCCTCATCCTACCACTACTGTAACTCACCATTAGACATCACAGTGAACCCAATAAGAGTTGGTTTCTCATCCTACCACTACTGTAACTCACCATTAGACATCACAGTGAAGCCAATAAGAGTTGGTTCCTCATCCTACCACTACTGTAACTCACCATTAGACATCACAGTGAAGCCAATAAGAGTTGGATCCTCATCCTACCACTACTGTAACTCACCATTAGACATCACAGTGAAGCCAATAAGAGTTGGTTCCTCATCCTACCACTACTGTAACTCACCATTAGACATCACAGTGAAGCCAATAAGAGTTGGTTCCTCATCCTACCACTACTGTAACTCACCATTAGACATCACAGTGAAGCCAATAAGAGTTGGTTCCTCATCCTACCACTACTGTAACTCACCATTAGACATCACAGTGAAGCCAATAAGAGTTGGATCCTCATCCTACCACTACTGTAACTCACCATTAGACATCACAGTGAAGCCAATAAGAGTTGGTTCCTCATCCTACCACTACTGTAACTCACCATTAGACATCATAGTGAAGCCAATAAGAGTTGGTTCCTCATCCTACCACTACTGTAACTCACCATTAGACATCACAGTGAAGCCAATAAGAGTTGGTTCCTCATCTACCACTACTGTAACTCACCATTAGACATCACAGTGAAGTCAATAAGAGTTGGTTCCTCATCCTACCACTACTGTAACTCACCATTAGACATGATAGTGAAGCCAATAAGAGTTGGTTCCTCATCCTACCACTACTGTAACTCACCATTAGACATCACAGTGAAGCCAATAAGAGTTGGTTCCTCATCCTACCACTACTGTAACTCACCATTAGACATCACAGTGAACCCAATAAGAGTTGGTACCTCATCCTACCACTACTGTAACTCACCATTAGACATCATAGTGAAGCCAATAAGAGTTGGTTCCTCATCCTACCACTACTGTAACTCACCATTAGACATCACAGTGAAGTCAATAAGAGTTGGTTCCTCATCCTACCACTACTGTAACTCACCATTAGACATCACAGTGAAGCCAATAAGAGTTGGTTCCTCATCTACCACTACTGTAACTCACCATTAGACATCACAGTGAAGCCAATAAGAGCTGGTTCCTCATCCTACCACTACTGTAACTCACCATTAGACATCACAGTGAAGCCAATAAGAGTTGGTTCCTCATCCTACCACTACTGTAACTCACCATTAGACATCACAGTGAAGCCAATAAGAGTTGGTTCCTCATCCTACCACTACTGTAACTCACCATTAGACATCACAGTGAAGCCAATAAGAGCTGGTTCCTCATCCTACCACTACTGTAACTCACCATTAGACATCATAGTGAAGCCAATAAGAGTTGGTCCTCATCCTACCACTACTGTAACTCACCATTAGACATCATAGTGAGGCCAATAAGAGTTGGTTCCTCATCTACCACTACTGTAACTCACCATTAGACATCATAGTGAAGCCAATAAGAGATGGTTCCTCATCCTACCACTACTGTAACTCACCATTAGACATCACAGTGAAGCCAATAAGAGATGGTTCCTCATCCTACCACTACTGTAACTCACCATTAGACATCACAGTGAAGCCAATAAGAGTTGGTTCCTCATCCTACCACTACTGTAACTCACCATTAGACATCACAGTGAAGCCAATAAGAGTTGGTTCCTCATCCTACCACTACTGTAACTCACCATTAGACATCACAGTGAAGCCAATAAGAGTTGGTTCCTCATCCTACCACTACTGTAACTCACCATTAGACATCACAGTGAAGCCAATAAGAGTTGGTTCCTCATCCTACCACTACTGTAACTCACCATTAGACATCACAGTGAAGCCAATAAGAGTTGGATCCTCATCCTACCACTACTGTAACTCACCATTAGACATCACAGTGAAGCCAATAAGAGTTGGTTCCTCATCCTACCACTACTGTAACTCACCATTAGACATCATAGTGAAGCCAATAAGAGTTGGTTCCTCATCCTACCACTACTGTAACTCACCATTAGACATCACAGTGAAGCCAATAAGAGTTGGTTCCTCATCTACCACTACTGTAACTCACCATTAGACATCACAGTGAAGTCAATAAGAGTTGGTTCCTCATCCTACCACTACTGTAACTCACCATTAGACATGATAGTGAGGCCAATAAGAGTTGGTTCCTCATCCTACCACTACTGTAACTCACCATTAGACATCACAGTGAAGCCAATAAGAGTTGGTTCCTCATCCTACCACTACTGTAACTCACCATTAGACATCACAGTGAACCCAATAAGAGTTGGTACCTCATCCTACCACTACTGTAACTCACCATTAGACATCATAGTGAAGCCAACAAGAGTTGGTTCCTCATCCTACCACTACTGTAACTCACCATTAGACATCACAGTGAAGCCAATAAGAGTTGGTTCCTCATCCTACCACTACTGTAACTCACCATTAGACATCATAGTGAAGTCAATAAGAGTTGGTTCCTCATCCTACCACTACTGTAACTCACCATTAGACATCACAGTGAAGTCAATAAGAGTTGGTTCCTCATCCTACCACTACTGTAACTCACCATTAGACATCACAGTGAAGTCAATAAGAGTTGGTTCCTCATCCTACCACTACTGTAACTCACCATTAGACATCATAGTGAAGCCAATAAGAGTTGGTTCCTCATCCTACCACTACTGTAACTCACCATTAGACATCACAGTGAAGCCAATAAGAGTTGGTTCCTCATCCTACCACTACTGTAACTCACCATTAGACATCATAGTGAAGTCAATAAGAGTTGGTTCCTCATCCTACCACTACTGTAACTCACCATTAGACATCACAGTGAAGTCAATAAGAGTTGGTTCCTCATCCTACCACTACTGTAACTCACCATTAGACATCACAGTGAAGTCAATAAGAGTTGGTTCCTCATCCTACCACTACTGTAACTGTAACTCACCATTAGACATCACAGTGAAGTCAATAAGAGTTGGTTCCTCATCCTACCACTACTGTAACTCACCATTAGACATCACAGTGAACCCAATAAGAGTTGGTTTCTCATCCTACCACTACTGTAACTCACCATTAGACATCACAGTGAAGCCAATAAGAGTTGGTTCCTCATCCTACCACTACTGTAACTCACCATTAGACATCACAGTGAAGCCAATAAGAGTTGGATCCTCATCCTACCACTACTGTAACTCACCATTAGACATCACAGTGAAGCCAATAAGAGTTGGTTCCTCATCCTACCACTACTGTAACTCACCATTAGACATCATAGTGAAGCCAATAAGAGTTGGTTCCTCATCCTACCACTACTGTAACTCACCATTAGACATCACAGTGAAGTCAATAAGAGTTGGTTCCTCGTCTACCACTACTGTAACTCACCATTAGCCATCACAGTGAAGTCAATAAGAGTTGGTTCCTCATCCTACCACTACTGTAACTCACCATTAGACATGATAGTGAAGCCAATAAGAGTTGGTTCCTCATCCTACCACTACTGTAACTCACCATTAGACATCACAGTGAAGCCAATAAGAGTTGGTTCCTCATCCTACCACTACTGTAACTCACCATTAGACATCACAGTGAACCCAATAAGAGTTGGTACCTCATCCTACCACTACTGTAACTCACCATTAGACATCACAGTGAAGCCAATAAGAGTTGGTTCCTCATCCTACCACTACTGTAACTCACCATTAGACATCATAGTGAAGTCAATAAGAGTTGGTTCCTCATCCTACCACTACTGTAACTCACTATTAGACATCACAGTGAAGTCAATAAGAGTTGGTTCCTCATCCTACCACTACTGTAACTCACCATTAGACATCACAGTGAAGTCAATAAGAGTTGGTTCCTCATCCTACCACTACTGTAACTCACCATTAGACATCATAGTGAAGCCAATAAGAGTTGGTTCCTCATCCTACCACTACTGTAACTCACCATTAGACATCACAGTGAAGCCAATAAGAGTTGGTTCCTCATCCTACCACTACTGTAACTCACCATTAGACATCATAGTGAAGTCAATAAGAGTTGGTTCCTCATCCTACCACTACTGTAACTCACCATTAGACATCACAGTGAAGTCAATAAGAGTTGGTTCCTCATCCTACCACTACTGTAACTCACCATTAGACATCACAGTGAAGTCAATAAGAGTTGGTTCCTCATCCTACCACTACTGTAACTCACCATTAGACATCACAGTGAACCCAATAAGAGTTGGTTTCTCATCCTACCACTACTGTAACTCACCATTAGACATCACAGTGAAGCCAATAAGAGTTGGTTCCTCATCCTACCACTACTGTAACTCACCATTAGACATCACAGTGAAGCCAATAAGAGTTGGATCCTCATCCTACCACTACTGTAACTCACCATTAGACATCACAGTGAAGCCAATAAGAGTTGGTTCCTCATCCTACCACTACTGTAACTCACCATTAGACATCATAGTGAAGCCAATAAGAGTTGGTTCCTCATCCTACCACTACTGTAACTCACCATTAGACATCACAGTGAAGTCAATAAGAGTTGGTTCCTCATCTACCACTACTGTAACTCACCATTAGACATCACAGTGAAGTCAATAAGAGTTGGTTCCTCATCCTACCACTACTGTAACTCACCATTAGACATGATAGTGAAGCCAATAAGAGTTGGTTCCTCATCCTACCACTACTGTAACTCACCATTAGACATCACAGTGAAGCCAATAAGAGTTGGTTCCTCATCCTACCACTACTGTAACTCACCATTAGACATCATAGTGAAGCCAATAAGAGTTGGTTCCTCATCCTACCACTACTGTAACTCACCATTAGACATCACAGTGAAGTCAATAAGAGTTGGTTCCTCATCCTACCACTACTGTAACTCACCATTAGACATCACAGTGAACCCAATAAGAGTTGGTTTCTCATCCTACCACTACTGTAACTCACCATTAGACATCACAGTGAAGTCAATAAGAGTTGGTTCCTCATCCTACCACTACTGTAACTCACCATTAGACATCACAGTGAAGTCAATAAGAGTTGGATCCTCATCCTACCACTACTGTAACTCACCATTAGACATCACAGTGAACCCAATAAGAGTTGGTTTCTCATCCTACCACTACTGTAACTCAGGTGAATGAGAGGTGCTTTAAATATCCATATGGAACGTGTAGTAACAATATCCCTATTATGTATGACATCGCTATCCCCTTCTCTTTTCCAGGATGTACCTACACTATGCTGTTCTGTTGTGTGTTTGTTAAACAATGTTTCCTTGGCAGGAGTTCTGTTGGTTTTCCTCAGGCTGGATGCGTGTGATCTTTCTCCTGAAACAGCGAGCGATTTTTGCGCTCTAAATACACAGCGAGCAGCTCTTCAAAAATAAACCCCATTTCAGAAAGATGGGATCACAGCACAGAGAAAACAAGAGCCGCTACTCATTGTAATCTGTGCTTCGTCTTGTCATTCTTCTGTATGCCGTCTGTGGAAAACATTTACAGGATGTGAGAGAATCATCCAAAGTTGCCGCCTTAAATTGATCTAATAGTACTGGGTCTCAATATCTATATGTGGACTGGAGCAACATGATCCCATCAACTGGCTGTAAGGCAATAACCAACCCAATAACACAACTGATTACTTTTGGATGGCACTGCATCCAACTAGTTGTGAAAGCCCCTAACAGAATTGGAGAATGCTCATGAAGCCTTGGGGGCTTAACGTTAAAGCCATGATGATGGTAACTACATGTAGTGGGAGAAAATTGCAACTGAAATTGTGTTCCTTAAGCTGTGGAATTTATTTCCCAGGTCTGTTTAATGCTGTGTGTGTGTGTGTGTGTGTGTGTGTGTGTGTGTGTGTGTGTGTGTGTGTGTGTGTGTGTGTGTGTGTGTGTGTGTGTGTGTGTGTGTGTGTGTGTGTGTGTGTGTGTGTGTGTGTGTGTGTGTGTGTGTGTGTGTGTGTGTGTGTGTGTGTGTGTGTACACGTTTCCATTATCAGAAATAGATGTGGAAAGATAATCACAATACATTTCATTCACATAGTAATGCTTTTCATACATATCTAATATTTGTGCCAAGGGGGTAGGCCCGCAGGGGAAAGGGTTGTTTCTGGATCGGACCCATGCCAACCTAAAGCCTGCACTGCATTTCATTCCAATCAGATCCAGGGAGGGTAGTGAATGAGGGCACAGTAATACGCAGCACAGGGGACGGATGTCTCAAGCGTCTCAGAGTAGGAGCGCTGATTTAGGATCAGTTTGACCTTTTAGCTCATAATGAATGAGATTACAGCACTCCTACTCTGAGAGGTTTGAGACATACTGTACAGTCCCAGATTATATGCTTTTCTGAAACTTTTCTAAAGATGATGCTGGGTAACTGAACTCAGGCTCTTATGCTAAGCAGACATCCTCAGAATTCATATAAGTATGTAGCAATCAGTGTAAACGGTCGGGAACATCACCAATCACCAATGGTTTCATCTAATTTCACGAATCATTAGAATAACGCAGAGCCTATGAAGCAATTAGCAGAACAACATCATGCCACTGTCTATCCATTTAATACAGCACGGAGAATGTAGACATCTCACTACACAGACAATGGGTACAATCCTCAAGCAGAGCTGTGTACCATGTAATGAGTTCAACAAACCAGATCTTATTCCAAACAAACACTGAAACCAGAGCAAAGTAAACCTCTCGAGCTACATCTGCTGAAAGGATACATGGATGGATTCATTCGGGTTGTGTGTGTGTGTGTGTGTGTGTGTGTGTGTGTGTGTGTGTGTGTGTGTGTGTGTGTGTGTGTGTGTGTGTGTGTGTGTGTGTGTGTGTGTGTGTGTGTGTGTGTGTGTGTGTGTGTGTGTGTGTGTGTGTGTGTGTGTGTGTGTGTGTGTGTGTGTGTTTATTCATAATGTGTGTTGAGATGACTGTGCTGAGGGTGAGATGATTAATGGTTGATGAAACACTACAACTCTGGACACCATCGCTCAGATTGACTACCGCTCTATTCCTTCGTGTCTCTCCCTGATGTGTGAGACTTGGCCTCCGTCCCCGATGGCACCCTATTCCCTACATAGTGCACTCCTTTTCACCAGGACCCTGGTCAAAAGTAGTGCATTATGTAGGGAATAGGGTGCCATTTGGGACACCGCCTTGCTAATTTGATTAACGACTGTAAACAATTAACAGAATGCACATTTCACAGAATAACAAACACCCTCCTCAGATGGTGGTGTCTGCTGCGTCTCGCACTGATTACCTTGATCACGACTCAAATTGCCATCAGCACATTTCTCCATTGTCTCTTTGTGTGCACTGGATGCTATTACATAGCTATCAATCTCTGGTATGACGCCAGCAGAAAGACTGAGGCTGCACTGAATGGAAACAATGTTCAATTGCAGGCAGTTTACAGTAACAAGCACAATAATGAACTTATCATCTAAAATAACCTGTTACCAACCTCAAACCATTTCAACCAAGCCAAAAAGATAATGTTTCTATTTGGAGTATTGAATTTCATTGCAATACAGTATTGTTGCTTATTCTCAGCATCTCAAATGCTGTTAATTTATATCCTGTGTATAAAGGGTACAGTACATTCAGATAGCTCTTCTTCAGTTCAGACCTGTTCTTCAAAGGTTACTATACCCCCAGTTGTTAATCTGGCATTAAACACTAGAGTTTCCTCTCTATACCAACAGTGTTGAGTTGCAGCAGCAGCACCAACATTAAGCCTTGTTAAAAGGCTATAGCCTCGATGTGTTCACAAAGCCTCCCCATTTTCCGCAGGCATCAGACTGCACCGAAATTGAGACACACAAACAATAGGTAACAACCATGGGCTGCTTTGATTTGCCTGTGTGTGTGTGTGTGTGTGTGTGTGTGTGTGTGTGTGTGTGTGTGTGTGTGTGTGTGTGTGTGTGTGTGTGTGTGTGTGTGTGTGTGTGTGTGTGTGTGTGTGTGTGTGTGTGTGTGTGTGTGTGTGTGTGTGTGTGTGTGTTTGTGTAGAGGAGAAAGAGGCCCTAATACGTGTCATTCTTTGAAGGCGTCAAAACCCATAAATAAATAAATTGGGACGCAGTGGCAGAGACGTGCTGTGAGGCTCACAGGGAAAAGAAAGGCTGTCAAGGTCGCGGTGTCACGGGGGCATGGCGAAATGGATCAGGAGGCTGACGCAGGGGCATTAAAGGAGCTGTCTGGCAGGTTTACAGTGGAGAGAGTGGTGGAGAAGAGAGGGTAGAGGTGGAGGTGGGAGAGGGTTGATGGAGAGGAAAATGGGAGAGAGGAGAGGGAGAGAGGTGGAAGGGAGAGGGGGAGAGGGGAGAGGGAGAAAGGTGGAGAGGGGCAGGGGGAGAAGAGAGGGGTTGGGAGAGACAGGAGGGGTGGGGAGGGAGAGGTGGAGATGAGAGGGGGAGAGGGGAGGGAGGGTGGGGAGAGGTGGAGAGGGGAGGGGGAGAGGTGAGGGGTTGGGAGAGTTGACTCAATATTTTGGACAAAAACAGAGGAATGTAACTAAGGCTGGGAATGTCAATACAATCAAACTAGCAAGGACAATGATCACAAGTCAGTCATAACGTGGCTGGCTAATGGACTAGCGTATTTATTTAAGTAGCAAGCTAAAAACACAGACCCTAATGTTTGCTAGCTAGCTAGCTGTTAGGAGGATGTCATGTCATTGGAGGAGTGGGTGAGTGACTGACTTTTCCCCTTATATCATTTTTCGGTGGCTGGTCAGCTAGAGATGCAGGTGTCATTTGGTTAGCTAGCAACAAATGTGAATCACTTTGCTAGCTAGCTATGCTATACTTGAATGACTGTTATCCAGTTAGCATATTCATTCTAGCTATCTACTCCGATTTCAGAGCACTCTCGTCTGAGTGTGCCAGAGCGCATAATAATTGATGAATTTACAAAAGCGCAACACCTGCTGAATATGACCGGTGTCAGTAAAGGTACACAAAAAAAAGTAATAGTTAGTCGTGAACGCTCTAGTAACATGTAAACAACCTAACCAGCTCAGAGTGAGGGGTTCTTTAGCCAGTTAGCCTGGGTGCTTGGTTGGGACAAGCGTGCATTGGCAGGCAAGCAGCAGAAGGACGAGCAGGTTACTATTCCACATCAATTATCAGTGCAATGTTGACGGCCAACTATCTGAAAAGGTGTTTATTGTATTTCCTTCGTTAGATTTGAACTCATCTGGCTCTGGCTAGCATTAGTTGTTGATCTTGTTGTTGTTGATGTGCATATAGGGAAAGATAGCCTACCTTTTCATGGTTGCTTGATCAATAAATAGGACTGTAAAGTTCCTAAATGTGCTCGCTTGTCAGAAAAAAGTGTCATATTCTTCATGGAGTTGTATAAGAACAGATTGTAATAAGATATAATGTTGCTAAAATCATTTCCACTTTAAGAACACCTGCTCTTTCCATGACACAGACTGACCAGGTGAATACAGGTGAAAGCTATGATCCCTTATTGATGTCACTTGTTAAATCCACTTCAATCAGTGTAGATGAAGGGGAGGAGACAGGTTAAAGAAGGTTTTGTAAGCCTTGAGACAATTGAGATATGGAATGTGTATGTGTGCGATTCAAAGGGTGAATGGGCAAGACAAAATACTTACATGCCTTTGAACAGGGTATGGTAGTAGGTGCCAGGCGCACCGGTTTGTGTCAAGAACTGCAACGCTGCTGGGTTTTTCACACTCAACAGTTTCCCATGTGTATCAAGAATGGTCCACCACCCAAAGGACATCTAGTCAACTTGACACAACTGTGGGAGGCTTTGGAGTCAACATGGGCCAGCATCCCTGTGGAACGCTTTTGACACCTTGTGGATTCCATACCCCAACGAATTGAGGCTGTTCTGAGAGGGGGGGGGGTTGCAACTCCATATTAGGAAGGTGTTTCTATTGGTTGGTATGTGATCGCTGTATATGATCGCAGGTCCTCTTCTGACTGGGAGAGGTGCGGGGGCTGTTTGTGTATCTGCATGTGCGTATACATGTAGCGGGGCAGGGTGTGTGTGCGTTTGTGTGTGTGTGTGTGCGTTTGCGTGTGTGTTTGTTTGTGTTCCCCGGGGGCTCTCATTAAAGGAGATCTCAGACTGATGCTTTGTGTGCTACTGACTTAGCAGCCCAACGGGGGAGATGGGGGAGAGGTTGCAGGAGTCATTTAATTGAGCGTGCCCAGACCTATAGCGATCCAAATTCATCAGTATTCTTTTGTGTGCCACTCATCCTGGATAGATATGATTTGGCAATTGAATAAACCTTGACATTCTGTGGGATTAAATTACCATGGCACTGGCGGACTGGCAGTATATGCAGGATTGTGGTTATCGTGCTCAACAGAGTATCTCCAATGAACATATGAGAAGAAAAACACAAACAATTGATAAATAAAATCTACTCCAATCCAAATGAACGAAATTTAACAATTGTGATAGTTTTAGATGATGTCTAAACCGATCTCAGTGTAAGAAAGTTGGGGGATTGTTTGGAGTAAAGAAATCTGCATCGGCCTGTTGAGTTGAGAGACAATACTAATTCAATGAAGTGCTATAAAGCAGAAAAAAACACACAAAAAAAATGAAAAGAACAGTGAAAATGATTCTCCCCTTTAAAGTTCATTCCATCTACAAGTGGTCCAACATGACTCACTCCTCTACAGCAGGGATGGGCAACTGGCGATCCCCCTTTTGTTGGTCCGCGGATCAATACACCCCCCCAAAAAAAAATATATATATGGCCCCATGGCACAAGGATCTGTACATAATTCCTGGAAACTGAAAATGTCCCAGTTCTTCCATGGCGTGCATACTCACCAGAGATGTCACCCTTTTGTCTTATCTTGATTATTGTCCAGTCGTGTGGTCGAGTGCCGCAAGGAAAAACCTAGTTAACTGGCCCAGAACAGAGCGGCACGTCTTGCTCTTCATTGCAACCAGAGGGCTGATATAAATACTGTGCATGCCAGTCTCTCTTGGTTAAGAGTTGAGGAGAGACTGACTACATCACTTCTTCTTTTTATAAGAAACATTAATGTGTTGAAAAGCTCTGACACACACACTTATCCCACCAGACATGACACCAGGGGTCTGTTCACAGTCCTCAAATCCAGAACAAATTCAAGAAAGCGTACAGTATTATATAGAGCCATTATTGCAGGGAACTCCGTTCAATCTCATACTGCCGAAGTGAACAGCAAACCTGGTTTCAAAAAACTATCAAATCAAATCAAGTGTTATTAGTCACATGCGCACCTTACAGTGAAATGCTTACTTACGAGCCCCTAACCAAACAATGCAGTTTAAAAAAATTTATGAATAAGAATAAGAAATAAAAGTAACAAGTAATTAAAGAGCAGCAGTAAAACAACAATAGCGAGACTATATACAGCAGGGTACCGGTACAGAGTCAATGTGCGGGGGCACAGGTTAGTTGAGGTAATATGTACATGTAGGTAGAGTTATTAAAGTGACTATGCATAGATGATAACAACAGAGAGTAGCAGCGGCATAAAATAGGGTGGGGGATGGGTAGAAGCTGTTAAGAAGCCTCTTGGACCTAGACTTGGCGCTCTGGTACCACTTACCGTGCGGTAGCAGAGTCTATGACTAGGGTTGCTGGAGTCTTTGACAATTTTTAGGGCCTTCCTCTAACACCGCCTGGTATAGAGATCCTGGATGGCAGGAAGCTTGGCCCCAGTGATGTACTGGGCCGTACGCACTACCCTCTGTAGTGCCTTGCGGTCGGAGGACGAGCAGTTGCCATACCAGGCAGTGATGCAACCAGTCAGGATGCTCTCGATGGTGTAGCTGTAGAACCTTTTGAGGATCTGAGGACCCATACCAAATCTTTTCAGTCTCCTGAGGGGGAATTTGTTTTGTCGTGCCCTCTTAACAACTGTCTTGGTGTGGTTGGACCATGTTAGTTTATTGGTGATGTGGACACCAAGGAACTTGAAGCTCTCAACCTGCTCCACTACGGCCCCGTCGATGAGAATGGGGGCGTGCTCGGTCCTCTTTTTCCTGTAGTCCACAATCATCTCCTTCATCTTGATCACGTTGAGGGAGAGGTTGTTATTCTGGCACCACACGGACAGGTCTCTGACCTTCTCCCTATAGGCTGTCTCGTCGTTGTCGGTGATCAGTCCTACCACTGTTGAGTCATCGGCAAACTTAATGATGGTGTTGGAGTCATGCCTGGCCGTGCAGTCATGAGTGAACAGGGAGTACAGGAGGGGGCTGAGCACACACCCCTGAGGGGCCCCTGTGTTGAGGATCAGCGTGGCGGATGTGTTGTTACCTACCCTTACCACCTGGGGGCGGCCTGTCAGGAAGTCCAGGATCCAGTTGCAGAGGGAGGTGTTTAGTCCCAGGCCCCTTAGCTTATTGATGAGCTTTGAGGGAACTATGGTGTTGAACGCTGAGATGTAGTCAATGAATAGCATTCTCACATAGGTGTTCCTTTTGTCCAGGTGGGAAAGTGCAGTGTGGAGTGCAATAGAGATTGCATCATCTGTGGATCTGTTGGGGCGGTATGCAAATTGGAGTGGGTCTAGGGTTTCTGGGATAATGGTGTTGATGTGAGCCATGACCAGCCTTTCAAAGCACTTCATGGCTACAGATGTAGTAGTCATTTAGGCAGGCTACCTTAGTGTTCTTGGGCACAGGGACTATGGTGGTTTGCTTAAAACATGTTGGTATTACAGACAAGGAGAGGTTGAAAATGCCAGTTGGTCAGTGCATGCTTGCAGTACGTGTCCTGGTAATCCGCCTGGCCCTGCGGCCTTGTGAATGTTGACCTGTTTAAAGGTCTTACTCACATCGGCTGCGGAGAGCGTGATCCCACAGTTTTCCAAAACAGCTGGTGCTCTCATGCATGTTTCAGTGTTATTTGCCTCAAAGCGAGCATAGAAGTAGTTTAGCTCGTCTGGTAGGCACGTGTCACTGGGCAGCTCTCGGCTGTGCTTCCCTTTATATTCTGTAATTGTTTGCAAGCCCTGCCACATCCGACGAGCATCAGAGCCGGTGTAGTACAATTCGATGTTAGTCCTGTATTGACGCTTTGCCTGTTTGATGGTTCGTCGGAGGGCATAGCGGAATTTGTTATAAGCTTCCGGGTTAGAGTCTCGCTCCTTGAAAGCGGCAGCTCTACCCTTTAGCTCAGTGTGGATGTTGCCTGTAATCCATGGCTTCTGGTTGGGGTATGTATGTACGGTCACTGTGGGGACGATGTCATCGATGCACTTATTGATGAAGCCAATGACTGATGTGGTGTACTCCTCAATGCCATTGGAGGAATCCTGAAGCATATTCCAGTCTGTGATAGCAAAACAGTCCTGTAGCTTAGCATCTGCTTCATCTGACCACTTTTTTATTGATCGAGTCACTGGTGCTTCCTGCTTTAATTTTTGCTTGTTAGCAGGAATCAGGAGGATGGAATTATGGTCAGATTTGCCAAATGGAGGGCGAGGGAAAGCTTTGTATGCGTCTCTGTGTGTGGAGTAAAGGTGGTCCAGAGTTTTTCTACTTCTGGTTGCACATTTAACATGCTGATAGAAATTTCATAAAACGGAATTAAGTTGCCCTGCATTAAAGTCCCCGGCTACTAGCAGTGCCGCCTCTGGGTGAGCATTTTCCTGTTTGATTATTGCGGAATACAGCTCGTTCAGCGCGGTCCTAGTGCCAGCATCAGTCTGTGGTGGTATGTAGACAGCTACGAAAAATACAGATGAAAACTCTCTAGGTAGATAGTGTGGTCTACAGCTTATCATTAGATACTCTACCTCAGGCAAGAAAAACCTTGAGTCTTCCTTAGATATCGTGTACCAGCTGTTATTTATAAAAATGCATCGTCCCCTATCCTGGGGCAGCAGGTAGCCTAGTGGTTAGACTGTTGGGCCAGTAACCAAAAAGTTGCTGGATTGAATCCCCGAGCTGACAAGGTAAAAATCTGTTGTTCTGCCCCTGAACAAGGCAGTTAATCCACTGTTCCCCGGTTGGCTGTCATTGTAAATAAGAATTTGTTCTTAATTGACTTGCCTAGTTAAATAAAGGTGAAATAAAAAATCCTGCTGGTACAATGTACCAGCCAGCTGTATGTTGTTCTTCCACGACTCCGTGAAGCATAAGATGTTACAGTTGTGAATGTCCCATTGGTAGATAAACAACACCTCTCCCCTATTTGACGTAGATGGTTTATGTATATGTATTGATTGTGCCTGTTTGTGCCTTTTGTAAAAATAAAAAGATTTGTGTAGTTCTGTTCATGAGCTGTTGTTCTGTATTACGTCATGTTTCATGGTTTTTGTGGACCCTAGAACGAGTAGCTGCTGCTTTTGCAACAGGGGATCCTTACAAAATACCAAAATACCAAAAATATTGCATGTTTGGGATGTGTTCCAGTTCCCGCCAATATCCAGCAACTTCACACAGCCATTGAAGAGAGTGGGACAACATTCCACAGGCCACAATCAACAGCCTGATCAACTCTATGCGAAGGAGATGTGTTACGCTGCATGAGGCAAATGGTGGTCATACCAAATACTGACTGGTTTTCTGATCCATGCCCCTACCTTTTTTTGGGGGGGGGGTATCTGTGACCAACAGATGCATATCTGTATTCCCAGTCATGTGAAATCCATAGATTAGGGCCTAATGAATTTATTTCAATTCTGATTACCTTATATGAAAAGCAACTCAGTAAAATCATTGAAATTGTTGCATGGTGCGTTTATATTTGTGTTCAGTATACACAGTACATGTATAAAAAAATGGGGAACTCAGTCGGGGTCTCAATTTACCATTGAAAGTTAGAATAGTAGAAAATAAAAGGTGCCATTTCTAAATGTGGTTTTGCATCAGCAGTTATTCTCTTGTTATGTCAGTCACTGACAGTCACTCAACTAGCCCATGTCAGAATTTTTTTGGGGGATTGGTAAGTTAGTCTAGCCAGCTATCTAAATTTGTGGTAATTATGGTTGTATTGACATTGATTTTGTTAGTCACTCTCACTCAGATTGCAAACATTTCTCTCCACCTTATGGGGAAATGTGTAGAATTGCAGGAAATTAGCTTTAAAACAGCACATTTTTCTCTCCGCCCCTAAAAAATTGTGTTGAGAAATGAACTCTAAAGGAGGGCCGCTAAAATGTAAGGGGTGTGGGCAAGGGCCCCCAAAGGCTCTGACTGCATGTGTGGGTGTGGATGTGGGTATGCAGACCCGGGAGCCACTCCGTCCCCTCATGATGACTTCAGATTTGTTGTGGCCCCCATCCCCATTAAATTGCCCATCCCTGATTTAGATTATGTCCATAATTAGAACAGAAAAGTCCTTCTGAGATTGAAGATGTCCTAATATGTGTGCTGAGTGGGTCAGAATCCTGTATCCAGGCAGCATGCTGCTAGCCTTATGAAGTGCATTGGTATTCAGCTGTTCTCCTGCGGAAGGAGATGGTATCATCTGTGGTTAGCGTAGCCTCTTCTGTAGCCTGTCAACTATGTGTCTGTCTATCCCTGTTCTCTCCTCTCTGCACAGACCATACAAACGCCTCACACCGCGTGGCCGCGCCCACCCTAACCTGGTGGTCCCAGCCCGCACGACCCACGTGGAGTTCCAGGTCTCCGGTAGCCTCTGGAACTGCCGATCCGCGGCCAACAAGGCAGAGCTCATCTCAGCCTATGCGTCCCTCCAGTCCCTCGACTTCTTGGCACTGACGGAAACATGGCTCACCACAGATAACACTGCTACTCCTACTGCTCTCTCTTCGTCTGCCCACGTGTTCTCGCACACCCCGAGAGCTTCTGGTCAGCGGGGTGGTGGCACCGGGATCCTCATCTCTCCCAAGTGGTCATTCTCTCTTTCTCCCCTTACCCATCTGTCTATCGCCTCCTTTGAATTCCATGCTGTCACAGTTACCAGCCCTTTCAAGCTTAACATCCTTATCATTTATCGCCCTCCAGGTTCCCTTGGAGAGTTCATCAATGAGCTTGATGCCTTGATAAGCTCCTTTCCTGAGGACGGCTCACCTCTCACAGTTCTGGGTGACTTTAACCTCCCCATGTCTACCTTTGACTCATTCCTCTCTGCCTCCTTCTTTCCACTCCTCTCCTCTTTTGACCTCACCCTCTCACCTTCCCCCCCTACTCACAAGGCAGGCAATACGCTTGACCTCATCTTTACTAGATGCTGTTCTTCCACTAACCTCATTGCAACTCCCCTCCAAGTCTCCGACCACTACCTTGTATCCTTTTCCCTCTCGCTCTCATCCAACACTTCCCACACTGCCCCTACTCGGATGGTATCGCGCCGTCCCAACCTTCGCTCTCTCTCCCCCGCTACTCTCTCCTCTTCCATCCTATCATCTCTTCCCTCTGCCCAAACCTTCTCCAACCTATCTCCTGATTCTGCCTCCTCAACCCTCCTCTCCTCCCTTTCTGCATCCTTTGACTCTCTATGTCCCCTATCCTCCAGGCCGGCTCGGTCCTCCCCTCCCGCTCCGTGGCTCGACGACTCATTGCGAGCTCACAGAACAGGGCTCCGGGCAGCCGAGCGGAAATGGAGGAAAACTCGCCTCCCTGCGGACCTGGCATCCTTTCACTCCCTCCTCTCTACATTTTCCTCTTCTGTCTCTGCTGCTAAAGCCACTTTCTACCACTCTAAATTCCAAGCATCTGCCTCTAACCCTAGGAAGCTCTTTGCCACCTTCTCCTCCCTCCTGAATCCTCCTCCCCCTCCCCCCCCCTCCTCCCTCTCTGCAGACGACTTCGTCAACCATTTTGAAAAGAAGGTCGACGACATCCGATCCTCGTTTGCTAAGTCAAACGACACCGCTGGTTCTGCTCACACTGCCCTACCCTGTGCTTTGACCTCTTTCTCCCCTCTCTCTCCAGATGAAATCTCGCGTCTTGTGACGGCCGGCCGCCCAACAACCTGCCCGCTTGACCCTATCCCCTCCTCTCTTCTCCAGACCATTTCCGGAGACCTTCTCCCTTACCTCACCTCGCTCATCAACTCATCCTTGACCGCTGGCTACGTCCCTTCCGTCTTCAAGAGAGCGAGAGTTGCACCCCTTCTGAAAAAACCTACACTCGATCCCTCCGACGTCAACAACTACAGACCAGTATCCCTTCTTTCTTTTCTCTCCAAAACTCTTGAACGTGCCGTCCTTGGCCAGCTCTCCTGCTATCTCTCTCAGAATGACCTTCTTGATCCAAATCAGTCAGGTTTCAAGACTAGTCACTCAACTGAGACTGCTCTTCTCTGTATCACGGAGGCGCTCCGCACTGCTAAAGCTAACTCTCTCTCCTCTGCTCTCATCCTTCTAGACCTATCGGCTGCCTTCGATACTGTGAACCATCAGATCCTCCTCTCCACCCTCTCCGAGTTGGGCATCTCCGGCGCGGCCCACGCTTGGATTGCGTCCTACCTGACAGGTCGCTCCTACCAGGTGGCGTGGCGAGAATCTGTCTCCTCACCACGCGCTCTCACCACTGGTGTCCCCCAGGGCTCTGTTCTAGGCCCTCTCCTATTCTCGCTATACACCAAGTCACTTGGCTCTGTCATAACCTCACATGGTCTCTCCTATCACTGCTATGCAGACGACACACAATTAATCTTCTCCTTTCCCCCTTCTGATGACCAGGTGGCGAATCGCATCTCTGCATGTCTGGCAGACATATCAGTGTGGATGACGGATCACCACCTCAAGCTGAACCTCGGCAAGACGGAGCTGCTCTTCCTCCCGGGGAAGGACTGCCCGTTCCATGATCTCGCCATCACGGTTGACAACTCCATTGTGTCCTCCTCCCAGAGCGCTAAGAACCTTGGCGTGATCCTGGACAACACCCTGTCGTTCTCAACTAACATCAAGGCGGTGGCCCGTTCCTGTAGGTTCATGCTCTACAACATCCGCAGAGTACGACCCTGCCTCACACAGGAAGCGGCGCAGGTCCTAATCCAGGCACTTGTCATCTCCCGTCTGGATTACTGCAACTCGCTGTTGGCTGGGCTCCCTGCCTGTGCCATCAAACCCCTACAACTCATCCAGAACGCCGCAGCCCGTCTGGTGTTCAACCTTCCCAAGTTCTCTCACGTCACCCCGCTCCTCCGCTCTCTCCACTGGCTTCCAGTTGAAGCTCGCATCCGCTACAAGACCATGGTGCTTGCCTACGGAGCTGTGAGGGGAACGGCACCTCAGTACCTTCAGGCTCTGATCAGGCCCTACACCCAAACAAGGGCTCTGCGTTCATCCACCTCTGGCCTGCTCGCCTCCCTACCACTGAGGAAGTACAGTTCCCGCTCAGCCCAGTCAAAACTGTTCGCTGCTCTGGCACCCCAATGTTGGAACAAACTCCCTCACGACGCCAGGACAGCGGAGTCAATCACCACCTTCCGGAGACACCTGAAACCCCACCTCTTCAAGGAATACCTAGGATAAAGCAATCCTTCTGCCCCCCCCCCCCCCCCCCCTAAAAGATTTAGATGCACTATTGTAAAGTGGCTGTTCCACTGGATGTCATTAGGTGAATGCACCAATTTGTAAGTCGCTCTGGATAAGAGCGTCTGCTAAATGACTTAAATGTAAATGTAAATGGTTGATCTCCCTACAGACACCTGTTGGCCTGCAGATGATGAGCTCAATACTAATTCTGCCTCCGTCCTTTCTATTCCCTGCTCTGCTCTGGGTAACATTTGGCAAATGGCAAATGGCACCCTCTATATTCCCCTATGGGTCCTGGTCAAAAGTAATGCACTATATAGGGAATAGGGAGACATTTGGGATGTAGCAATGCTCTGCTCTGCTCACAAACTGTATGGAGATCCTAGCTGGAGCGTCATCTGTATGGAGATCCTCGCTGGAGCGTCATCTCCAAGCTGGAGCGTCATCTGTATGGAGATCCTAGCTGGAGCGTCATCTCCAAGCTGGAGCGTCATCTGTATGGAGATCCTAGCTGGAGCGTCATCTGTATGGAGATCCTACCTGGAGCGTCATCTGTATGGATATCCTACCTGGAGAATCATCTGTATGGAGATCCTACCTGGAGAATCATCTGTATGGAGATCCTAGCTGGAGCGTCATCTGTATGGAGATCCTAGCTGGAGCTTCATCTGTATGGAGATCCTAGCTGGAGCTTCATCTGTATGGAGATCCTAGCTGGAGCGTCATCTGTATGGAGATCCTAGCTGGGGCGTCATCTGTATGGAAATCCTAGCTGGAGCTTCATCTGTATGGAGATCCTAGAGGGAGCATCATCTGTATGGAAATCCTAGCTGGAGCTTCATCTGTATGGAGATCCTAGCTGGAGCGTCATCTGTATGGAAATCCTAGCTGGAGCTTCATCTGTATGGAGATCCTAGCTGGAGCGTCATCTGTATGGAGATCCTAGCTGGAGCGTCATCTCCAAGCTGGAGCATCATCTGTATGGAGATCCTACCTGGAGCACCATCTGTATGGAGATCCTACCTGGAGCTTCATCTGTATGGAGATCCTAGCTGGAGCGTCATCTGTATGGAGATCCTAGAGGGAGCATCATCTGTATGGAGATCCTAGAGGGAGCATCATCTGTATGGAGATCCTAGCTGGAGCTTCATCTGTATGGAGATCCTAGCTGGAGCATCATCTGTATGGAGATCCTACCTGGAGCGTCATCTGTATGGAGATCCTACCTGGAGATTCATCTGTATGGAGATCCTAGCTGGAGCGTCATCTGTATGGAGATCCTACCTGGAGCGTCATCTGTATGGAGATCCTACCTGGAGATTCATCTGTATGGAGATCCTACCTGGAGATTCATCTGTATGGATATCCTACCTGGAGCATCATCTGTATGGAGATCCTACCTGGAGCTTCATCTGTATGGAGATCCTAGCTGGAGCGTCATCTGTATGGAGATCCTAGCTGGAGCTTCATCTGTATGGAGATCCTAGCTGGAGCTTCATCTGTATGGAGATCCTAGCTGGAGTGTCATCTGTATGGAGAACCTAGCTGGAGCTTCATCTGTATGGAGATCCTAGCTGGAGCGTCATCTGTATGGAAATCCTACCTGGAGCTTCATCTGTATGGAGATCCTAGCTGGAGCTTCATCTGTATGGAGATCCTAGCTGGAGCGTCATCTCCAAGCTGGAGCATCATCTGTATGGAGATCCTACCTGGAGCGCCATCTGTATGGAGATCCTACCTGGAGCTTCATCTGTATGGAGATCCTAGCTGGAGCGTCATCTGTATGGAGATCCTAGCTGGAGCGTCATCTGTATGGAGATCCTAGCTGGAGCATCATCTGTATGGAGATCCTAGCTGGAGCGTCATCTGTATGGAGATCCTAGCTGGAGCGTCATCTGTATGGAGATCCTAGAGGGAGCATCATCTGTATGGAGAGCTGGAGCTTTATCACGAGTAGCTCTGCTGCTGAATCATAAATCATCTAGATTCACACCATGTAGCAGCAGATGGTAGCACCCTGTTCAACCTCTATGTACGTACGTTCACTGGCTATATGGCTGACTTAGCTGAACAGCGGAGCAAAGGCACTGAAACATGACAAAGTCTGTGTTTTGCCTGTCTGGAGTTGAAGCGTAGCGTGTAGCATGTGATCCCAGTGCTGCCTGTCAATAAATACTCTATCATTGCTCTATAACAGATCAGTGAAAATTGATACCTGTCCTATATGGTCATCTAACAACCAACAGTCAGGCAGTCTTTAATGTGTGATGGAAGTTGTTCTGTGAACCACTCTCGCACTATGAGTAACCAGAGAGCCTGAGATGTGAAGACTTCTTGTTAGCCCTGCTGAGGTAATGCATGTTGCCCAGGCATTACCTTAGCAGGGCTAACACATTAGACCCAGACACAGGACACCTAAGTCTGAACCCCAGCCAGTCACGTATGCATAACACACCTCCTGACTCTTAGTTGAACCCAGGATTGATCACAAATGGAGCCCATTGGGTTCACAGTGGGTTTATATTGGGTTAACCGGGGGTTTGTATTGGATTTACAGTGGGTTTATATTGGGTTAACCGTGGGTTTGTATTGGATTTACAGTGGGTTTATATTGGGTTAACCGTGGGTTTATATTGGGTTTACAGTGGGTTTATTTTGGGTTTATATTGAGTTTACAGTGGGTTTATTTTGGGTTTACATTGGGTTTACAGTGGGTTTATATTGGGTATACAGTGGGTTTACATTGGGTTTATATAGGGTTTACAGTGGGTTATAGTGGGTTTATATTAGGTTTACAATAGGTTTACAGTGGGTTTATATTGGGTTTGCAGTGGGTTTACATTGGGTTTATATTGGGTTTACAGTGGGTTTATATTGGGTTTACAGTGGGTTTACATTGGGTTTATATTGGGTTTATATTGGGTTTACAGTGGGTTTATATTGGGTTCACAATGGGTTTACAGTGGGTTTATATTGGGTTCACAATGGGTTTACAGTGGGTTTACAGTGGGTTTGTTTTGGGTTTACAGTGGGTTTATTTGGGGTTTAAGGTGGGTTTACAGTGGGTTTACAGTGGGTTTATATTGGGTTTACAGTGGGTTTACAGTGGGTTATTTTGGGTTTACAGTAGGTTTACAGTTGGTTTGTATTGGTTTTACCGTGGGTTATTTTGAGTTTACAGTGGGTTTGTATTGGGTTTACAGTGGGTTTATTTTGGGTTTAAGGTGGGTTTACAGTGGGTTTAAATTGGGTTTACAGTGGGTTTACGGTGGGTTTACAGTGGGTTTATTTTGGGGTTAATAGTCATCACTGGTCCATGACTTTACTGCTCTCAGTCAGCCTCCTCACCTCAGGGTGCAAACAGCAACAGTCAGTTACTATCTCTCTGCTATCACTCTCAGCCCCTCAGATTATTTACCTCCCATCAGTATAATCCCCAAACAGAGATTATCTGACATGTTAGAGGTGATGGATTAGGAGATGTGGCTTTGTGTGGATAACTAAGCCAGGTAATGATGGTCATGTTGTTGACTTGTCTCCCTGGCTGCATGCTGAGGGAATGATGTTCATGTTGTTGACTTGTCTCCCTGGCTGCATGCAGAGGGAATGATGTTCATGTTATTGATTTGTCTCCCTGGCTGCATGCTGAGGGAATGATGTTCATGTTGTTGACTTGTCTCCCTGGCAGCATGCTGAGGGAATGATGTTCATGTTGTTGACTTGTCTCCCTGGCTGCATGCTGAGGGAATGATGTTGGAGTCAATAACAATGAAAAGTCAGAACAATAACCCAGCCACTTCATCTGTCATTTTATTGTCTAATATTTGGCCTTTATTCAGACTCAAGCCCTCCTCAGGATTTGATGCAAACAAGGGTTGCACAATTCCGTTAACTTTCCCAAAATGCTTCGGTTTTCCAGGAATCCTAGTTGGGGGATTTCAGGCTTCTCTACAGACTCCGGGAATCTTCCAGACAGGATTTCTGTAAAACCTATGCATTTTTAAAACACTGTGGCAAATGCCCACTCACAGATCCACTGAAGCTGTGTGTCTGTGTAAAACCCCAGTGTGTGTTCTGCTCTCCTGATCTAGCACCAGTCTGTATGATGAGTGGGGAGGACTGACAGAGGACTGGGCCATCTGTTTTACTACATGTGGGAAATCTTTGACTGATGACAAAAGTCACAACCAACTGTGTTTGTGATGATGCAAAACTTGAGGATGATTCTTTCTCAACCCTCCCCCTCCCCCTTGGCTGTGTGAACTTATGTTGACTGTTCTTACCATGTACCTGTGTTAAGTCTTGTCTAAAAATACCGAAGAGGAAAATGTATTTGGGGAGAGGAATTGGGAGGAATTTCATGTCTTTCTCTTTCTCTTTCTCTTTCTCTTTCTCTTTCTCTTTCTCTCTCTCTCTCTCTCTCTCTCTCTCTCTCTCTCTCTCTCTCTCTCTCTCTCTCTCTCTCTCTCTCTCTCTCTCTCTTTCTCTTTCTCTTTCTCTTTCTCTTTCTCTTTCTCTTACACACAAACACACCATTCTTACAGAATATGGATTCTCTATGGCCAAATAAATCCGTTATCTCTGCAATGCAGTCTATCAAACATTAATGTACAGTATGAATCTAATTCTTCCCGGCTGAAAAAGGAGGAACATAAAAGTGTCCGAAGACACCAACAAGTAGAGTAATACAGTAGTACATTTTAGTTTTGTGTCATTTAGCAGACACTCTTATCCAGAGAGACTTACAGGAGGAATTAGGGTTAAGTGCCTTGCTCAAGGCTCATTGACAGATTTCTCACCTAGTCGTCTCGGGGATTCAAACCAGCGACCTTTCAGTTACCAGACAAACGCTATTAACCACTAGGCTACTACAGTAACACAGTACCACAGTAATACATTACTACAGTAATAGAGTACTACAGTAACACAGTACCACAGTGCTACAGTAATAATGTAATACAGTACTACAGTAACACAGTACCACAGTAATACATTACTACAGTAATAGAGTACTACAGTAACACAGTACCACAGTGCTACAGTAATAATGTAAAACAGTACTACAGTAACACAGTACTACAGTAATGCATTACTACAGTAATAGAGTACTACAGTAACACAGTAATAGAGTACTACAGTAACACAGTAATACATTACTACAGTAACACAGCACTACAGTAATATCTTACTACAGTAATACGGTAACACAGTACTACGGTAACACATTACTACAGTAATACAGTACTACAGTACCACAGTACCACCGTACTACCGCACTACAGTACCATAGTACTACAGTACTACAGTACCACAGTACCACAGTAATACAGTACTACAGTACTACAGTAATTTAGTAATACACTACTACAGTAATACAGTAATACACTACTACAGTAATACAGTGCTATAGTACTATAGTAATAGATTACCATAGTACTACAATACTACACTACCACAGTACCACACCACTACAGTGCTACAATACTACAGTACTACAGTAATACAGTAACAAAGTACCACACCACTACAGTACTACAATACTACAGTACTACAGTAATACAGTACTACAGTAACAAAGTACCACAGTAATACCGTACTGCAATACTACAGTAATACAGTAATACAGTAATACAGTACTTGAACAGCTGAGCTCATCCATAGTGTGTATGATCTCCCAGCAGCTAAACTGGATCAAGAACTGCTGTAGAGTAGTCTAGGAAAAGCACTCCCAGGTAGCGTTCTAAATGGTACCATATCCCCTATTTAATGCATTTATTTTGTGCACTAAATAGTAAACATAGTGCACTATGAAGGGAATAGTGTGCCATTTGGGACACAGGCCAATAGTCTAGTAGAGCAGATTAGTGTGTTGGTCTCTAGGTCTGTCGTGCTGCATTAGAGGGCTCTCACGAGGACAAGCTCCATGACAACAACATGTTCCATAACCAATAGTCATGAACTGTCTCTGTATGAGGATAAGTCCCAAATGGCACCCAATTCCCTATTTAGTGCACTACTTTTACCAGAGTGATATAGGGAATGGGGCACAATTTGGGACACAACCTGAGAGTCACAGTGAGCAGGACAAATAAGGTGCCATTTAGAGAAAGAGGGAGGAGATAATGGACTTATTTCAATGAATCTGATGTTGATGTTGTTGTTGTTAGACACTCTGTCTTCTACCAGGCTTAAGATTGACCTGGCCTGATCCACTCTCTACTTCTGTTTCACTCTTCCTTCCTCACATATTTATAGAAAATGTTTCATCCTTGCTCTATTGGACTGAGCCCAATCATGGGAAGACTTTAACACTGTCTCAGCTTGGTCCACCCATGCTGAGTCCTAGTGCTGAATCATAATGCTGAGTCATTGCTATATTGGACTGAGCCCAATCATAGGAAGACTTTAACACTGTCCCAGCTTGGTCCACCCGTACAACAATGTATGCTAAATGCACACACTACTGAGAGTCTCTTTGGATAAAAGGTTTCTGCTAAATAGCATCATTATATTCTAAACAGCCTGTCTCTGTATGGGCGTACGGGCCAAGGACATGTTGGACTTTGGAGACAGTCACAGCATATTGTTTTGTTGGTATTACATTACCATGGAAACATTTTGTTGACCCTGACAACATTATTCAAGTCATAATGTCATTTAAATCTCCCCATCTTAAGCAGAAGCATGGCAGTAAAGCTGTAGACACATACAGTAACTGAAATGACAGCTACAGTAATTATTCAACAGTCAAAACGTTAAATAAAGAAGGACCAATTACCTGTAATCAGTTATTTGGGCACAGAGAAGTAAGTTTCCATTAATGTCAGTTGATGTCTGTCCGGTGTTGGAACAGAGATGAGAGAGGTTCTGTATGACACATCTCACAGAGCACTGTGGAATAGCACGGCATAGCATAGCATTCCCTGTCAGTCATCAGGCCATGCTTTGTGTAGTTCTAATGAGGCTCTGGCTGATTTAAATATGCTACTTCCTCAACAGACCTGTGGTGACAGTGAGTGGTCAAAGATTAATAACCAACGCTGAGTCCTTAGCGTTGAGTCCAGAAGCTGAAGCCTAGTGCAGAGGCCTAGTGCTGAGGCCTTGTGCTGAGGCCTTGTGCTGAGTCCTAGTACTGAGGCATTGTGCTGAGGCCTTGTGCTGAGTCCTAGTGCTGCCTTGTGCTGAGTCTGGGTACTGAGGCCTAGTGCTGAGGCCTAGTGCTGAGGCATTGTGCTGAGGCCTTGTGCTGAGGCCTAGTGCTGAGGCCTAGTACTGAGTCCTAGTACTGAGTCCTAGTACTGAGGCCTAGTGCTGAGGCATTGTGCTGAGGCCTTGTGCTGAGGCCTAGTGCTGAGGCCTTGTGCTGAGGCCTTGTGCTGAGTCCTAGTGCTGAGGCCTAGTGCTGAGGCCTAGTGCTGAGGCCTAGTACTGAGGCCTAGTACTGAGTCTGGGTACTGAGGCCTAGTGCTGAGGCCTTGTGCTGAGGCCTTGTGCTGAGTCCTAGTGCTGTGGCCTAGTAATGAGTCATAATGCTGAGTCTGGGTACTGAGGCCTAGTACTGAGGCCTAGTGCTGAGGCCTTGTGCTGAGGCCTTGTGCTGAGTCCTAGTACTGAGGCCTAGCGCTGAGTCATAACGCTGAGTCCTAGTGCTGAGTCCTGGTGTTGAGTCCTAGTACTGAGTCATAATGCTGAGTCCTAGTGCTGAGTCCTAGTGTTGAGGCCTAGTACTGAGTCATAATGCTGAGTCCTAGTGCTGAGTCCTAGTGTTGAGGCCTAGTACTGAGTCATAATGCTGAGTCCTAGTGTTGAGGCCTAGTACTGAGGCCTAGTACTGAGGCCTTGTGCTGAGGCCTTGTGCTGAGTCCTAGTGTTGAGGCCGTGTGCTGAGTCATAATGCTGAGTCCTAGTGCTGAGTCCTAGTGTTGAGGCCTAGTACTGAGTCATAATGCTAAGTACTAGTGCTGAGTCCTAGTGTTGAGGCCTAGTACTGAGTCATAATGCTGAGTCATATTCGTGAGTCCTAGTACTGAGTCCTAGAGCTGAAGCCTGTGCTGAGTCATAATGCTGAGTAGAAAGTACTGAGTCATAATGCTGAGTCCCGGTGCTGAGTCCTAGTACCGAGTCCTTGTGCTGAGTCCTAGTGCTGAGTCCTAAGTGCTGAGTCATAGTGTTGAGTCCTAAGTGCTGAGATCTAGTGCTGAGTCCTAGTGCTAAGTCAAAATGCTGAATAAAAAGCTAATACTATGTGAACCCAGGTCTGTGTATTTTGTTTCCAAAACAGATTCCCAATGACATGGGGGTGACTTTCCTACCGCTGTCGTTCTGACATACACACTGAAAACACAACACAACCTCATTTCCCAGGATAACTTCATCAGCGGCTCAATGAAAGAGGCAGACACTTTTAACAGTAGATGTGTTGTCTGCCTGCCGAAGAGCTTTCCCTCCTAGCTTTGTTAAAATGGATGAATATGCAGTGGACATCACAGGGGAGAACAGCTCAAAGACAGGCTCCTGGATAGACTGACATTGAGGAGACCAGTTGTACAGTGTTTTGTTTCATTCAAGTAGGATTTTATGCACGCTTGTGTCTTTCAGCTGTTCAATCAACCAGGAAAATGTTATTCCATTTTGACTTTGCCAATGATTCCAACCTAACCTTTATTTAAAAAAAAAACATTTGTCACATTTGCATATATTCGGCTGCCTTGGAAATTACAGTATAAATTGACAATGACATGATAGAAGTATAAAAGCAAAAAGGCCCAACACTGCTTTAGACAGTCTGGCTGGAGAGACATGGACATTAATTCAAAATCTAAATCAACAATTGCTGTTTTATTTTCCTGAATTCACATACAATTATATATATTTCTCTAATATCATGTTTGGATACGCTGTTTGCCATGTGTACAGATAGCAGCCCGTTCAATACTTTCAATACTATTTTGGGATAAAACTGCAACATGTTTATAACACCATGGTACTTTTCCATTTATACATGTTATAATAGGTTTCACAAGGTCATTGCTCATGAAGTCTCATTTACTGCACAAAAAAAGTAACAAACCAATACTGGCGTGATTATGAAACAAGCAGGAGTGTACTAATTGTGTTTGGAAACTTTTATTAATATAAAAGCCATTCTAAAATAAAATAATAACAAGGCGCGTGACTAAGTTGTGGCTCCAGCCGTGTAGCGACGTAGCAACACTGGGTTTGGCCCCTGGCAGCGACTCCCTCGTTCATCCCCTAACATTAACAAGAGGTGACGTGCATTCTCTTTAAAGCAGAATTTATCACAATGCAGAAGAACATTTCAATTAATAATGTATGGGTGTTTTCCTTAGAGGTTTAACCAAGGAGCAAAAAAACTAGACATTTCGCATCGCAAAGGCATCAAAAATGTTAATGCACATGGTTGTATTCTCATTATATGGCTGGCTTCTCTCTATGCTTACCACCTACTGTATGGAGGTTGAGGAAGACTTCATTGATTGAGAATAGCAAGTCTTATAATTCATTCATTAATACACAGCCCATTTGAATATCTTTTATCTTCCAAATGCGCTAACAACGTTCATGTGGTTGAAGCTGCAACAGATTGTCTCTTGGTATTAAACCTAACGCTAACAGGTCCACAGTACAACGTACTACACAGTGTAGGTCGATACAGTACAATGTACTACACAGTGTAGGTCGATACAGTACAACGTACTACACAGTGTAGGTCGATACAGTACAACGTACTACACAAACAAAGGTTCATGGATTTGATTCTAGACATTATTCTGTTCTCATATAATCAACCTTTTCATATTTCATGTCTTGTGTATCATCACCAGAGTGCAGTATTTTCTATAGATCACACCATTGATCCTATCAGCCTACAGTTCAGGTATCAGCTTTCTTCCCAGTGCTTTTATAGAAGACATGCAAGGTTACGCAGCCGGCCGGAGAACTGAGAGGAGAGCTGAGAAGCTGAGAGGAGAGCTGAGAAGCTGAAAGGAGAGCTGAGAAGCTGAAAGGAGAGGAGAACTGAGAGGAGAGGAGAGCTGAGAAGCTGAGAGGAGAGCTGAGAGGAGAGAGGCTGAAAGGAGAGCTGAGAAGCTGAGAGGAGAGCTGAGAGGAGAGCTGAGAAGCTGAGAGGAGAGCTGAGAAGCTGAGAGGAGAGCTGAGAAGCTGAGCGGAGAGCTGAGAGGAGAGCTGAGAAGCTGAGAGGAGAGCTGAGAGGAGAGCTGAGAAGCTGAGAGGAGAGCTGAGAGGAGAGTTGAGAGGAGAGCTGAGAGGAGAGCTGAGAAGCTGAGAGGAGAGCTGAGAGGAGAGAGGCTGAAAGGAGAGGAGAGCTGTCTGCCTGTCTTTCTGTCTCTCTGTGGGGGCGTGAATGTCTGGGAGATCACAGGGTCTCATACAGGATCATGACACCTCATTGGGATAAATGGTTTTCATTACCATGTGTTTGATGCTATGAGGGAGAGTGTCCATTACTACACCCACCAGTTGCTGCTGCTGAATCACTGTATCATTATTTGCAGTAGTGTGTAGAATTACTGGAGATTGTTGCAGAGCAGAGTGTGGAGAAAGAGAGAGAGGGGGGATAGAGGGGGAGAGACAGATGGAGAGAGGGTGAGAGGGAGAGAGACAGAGGGAGAGAGAGAGGGGGGGAGAAACAGAGGGAGAGAGAGAGGGAGAGAGAGAGGGGGAGAGAAACAGAGGGAGAGAAACAGAGGGATAGAGAGAGGGGGAGAGAAAGAGGGAAAGGGAGCGAGGGATAGAGAGAAATCACTAACACTTCCCCTTCTTACTTTCTTCTCCTCTCCTCTGTCTCTCCATCCATTCCTCTTCCCATTGTTTATAATTAGTCATAATATTACTATTTGCGGGGAATCTAAGCAGAGGCGAGCGGCTGGTTTTGAAATATCGAGAGGAGCAGGAGAGTAGGGAATGACACACACACACAGACACACACGGGAAGGGGAGTCACTGGTTCCTGCTTCAGGGTGTGTCTGTGTATTATGCAGAGTGCACTCTGGTGCCTGTGGTCCCCTCAGGGCCAGTGAGTAGCTGCTTCCATGCAACATTGTCACCGTGAGCGATGCTGCCTGTTCCAGTGCAAAGAAATCATACCAAGCAGCAAGCCCTCATCCTATTCTGCTGTGCTACTGTACCCTTCATGCTGTAATTCCCTCTGCTGCTGCCCAGTGCATTAAGAAGAAAAACATGCAACTATTTCTTGCATTTTCCACCTGTGTTAGCCAGCTTCATTTCCTTCTCCTTCTTCTTCCTCCCCTCCCACGCAACAATGGTTTACCGGATAAATGCAGAGTGGGCAAAGACTACCAGCCATCTAATAATTCGCTGAGTGCTTTTTCAGTGACTGAATGGTCACACATGGTTTGTTCTGCAATGTGTTTTGTTTTTTCAATTTCAGTACAATTTAATCTGGTATTGTACAAATTTCAGTGAAGGAAAGGACAAGCATGCTACCTACCACCGAAGCCCATTTAACAGGAATGATCCCTACCTCAGAAGCACCGTAACAGGTATGTTACCTACCTCAGAAGCACCATAACAGGTATGTTACCTACCTCAGAAGCACCGTAACAGGTATGTTACCTACCTTAGAAGCACCATAACAGGTATGTTACCTACCTCAGAAGCACCGTAACAGGTATGTTCCCTACCTCAGAAGCACCGTAACAGGTATGTTCTTTACCTCAGAAGCACCGTAACAGGTATGTTACCTACCTCAGAAGCACCGTAACAGGTATGTTACCTACCTCAGAAGCACCGTAACAGGTATGTTACCTACCTCAGAAGCACCGTAACAGGTATGTTACCTACCTCAGAAGCACCGTAACAGGTATGTTACCTACCTCAGAAGCACCGTAACAGGTATGTTACCTACCTCAGAAGCACCGTAACAGGTATGTTACCTACCTCAGAAGCACCGTAACAGGTATGTTACCTACCTCAGAAGCACCGTAACAGGTATGTTACCTACCTCAGAAGCACCGTAACAGGTATGTTACCTAACTCAGAAGCACCGTAACAGGTATATTCCCTACCTCAGAAGCACCGTAACAGGTATGTTACCTACCTCAGAAGCACCGTAACAGGTATGTTCCCTACCTCAGAAGCACCGTAACAGGTATGTTACCTACCTCAGAAGCACCGTAACAGGTATGTTACCTACCTCAGAAGCACCGTAACAGGTATGTTACCTACCTCAGAAGCACCGTAACAGGTATGTTACCTACCTCAGAAGCACCATAACAGGTATGTTACCTACCTCAGAAGCACCGTAACAGGTATGTTCCCTACCTCAGAAGCACCGTAACAGGTATGTTACCTACCTCAGAAGCACCATAACATGTATGTTACCGACCTCAGAAGCACCGTAACAGGTATGTTACCTACCTCATAGGTATCGTAACAGGTATGTTACCGACCACCAAAGCCCCTTTAGAATGTTGGGACGAATAAACAAGATGATTGACATGCTATACTATATATGCCTTAACGTATATATAAAAAACTATCCGATAGGGACCCCAATTTCAGCCAAAAATGAAGTCAATTTGATTTAAAGAGAGCACGAGAGAGAGCTGTGTGTTAGTGTAGTGAGAGACCATAGATGTGGCCCATATGGCGCCGTATCGCTCCTGGTCTAAAGTAGTGTACTATAAATGGAGTAGGGTGCCATTTGGGACGTACCCAGTGTGAATACAGAGTGGGGAAGGCCCCCATATGAATGAACTAAGCAGTCAATAGTTAGGTGTAGGTAGACGCTTCTAGACAGTAGTTCAACCAGCTGTAGGTAGCAGCTACTAGATATCAGATCAACCAGCTGTAGGAGGCAGCTACTAGATATCAGATCAACCAGCTGTAGGAGACAGCTACTAGATATCAGATCAACCAGCTGTAAGAGACAGCTACTAGATATCAGATCAACCAGCTGTAGGAGACAGCTACTAGATATCAGATCAACCAGCTGTAGGAGACAGCTACTAGATATCAGATCAACCAGCTGTAGGTAGCAGCTACTAGATATCAGATCAACCAGCTGTAGGAGACAGCTACTAGATATCAGATCAACCAGCTGTAGGAGACAGCTACTAGATATCAGATCAACCAGCTGTAGGAGACAGCTACTAGATATCAGATCAACCAGCTGTAGGAGACAGCTACTAGATATCAGATCAACCAGCTGTAGGAGACAGCTACTAGATATCAGATCAACCAGCTGTAGGAGACAGCTACTAGATATCAGATCAACCAGCTGTAGGAGACAGCTACTAGATATCAGATCAACCAGCTGTAGGAGACAGCTACTAGATATCAGATCAACCAGCTGTAGGAGACAGCTACTAGATATCAGATCAACCAGCTGTAGGAGACAGCTACTAGATATCAGATCAACCAGCTGTAGGAGACAGCTACTAGATATCAGATCAACCAGATGTAGGAGACAGCTACTAGATATCAGATCAAGCAGCTGTAGGTAGCAGCTACTAGATATCAGATCAACCAGCTGTAGGAGACAGCTACTAGATATCAGATCAACCAGCTGTAGGAGACAGCTACTAGATATCAGATCAACAGCTGTAGGTGACAGCTACTAGATATCAGATCAACCAGCTGTAGGAGACAGCTACTAGATATCAGATCAACCAGCTGTAGGTAGCAGCTACTAGATATCAGATAAAACAGCTGTAGGAGACAGCTACTAGATATCAGATCAACCAGCTGTAGGAGACAGCTACTAGATATCAGATCAACCAGCTGTAGGAGACAGCTACTAGATATCAGATCAACCAGCTGTAGGAGACAGCTACTAGATATCAGATCAACCAGCTGTAGGAGACAGCTACTAGATATCAGATCAACCAGCTGTAGGAGGCAGCTACTAGATATCAGATCAACCAGCTGTAGGAGACAGTTACTAGATATCAGATCAACCAGCTGTAGGAGACAGCTACTAGATATCAGATCAACCAGCTGTAGGAGACAGCTACTAGATATCAGATCAACCAGCTGTAGGAGACAGCTACTAGATATCAGATCAACCAGCTGTAGGAGACAGCTACTAGATATCAGATCAACCAGCTGTAGGAGACAGCTACTAGATATCAGATCAACCAGCTGTAGGAGGCAGCTACTAGATATCAGATCAACCAGATGTAGGAGGCAGCTACTAGATATCAGATCAACCAGCTGTAGGAGACAGCTACTAGATATCAGATCAACCAGCTGTAGGAGACAGCTACTAGATATCAGATCAACCAGATGTAGGAGACAGCTACTAGATATCAGATCAACCAGCTGTAGGTAGCAGCTACTAGATATCAGATCAACCAGCTGTAGGAGACAGCTACTAGATATCAGATCAACCAGCTGTAGGAGGCAGCTACTAGATATCAGATCAACCAGCTGTAGATAGCAGCTACTAGATATCAGATCAACCAGCTGTAGGAGACAGCTACTAGATATCAGATCAACCAGCTGTAGGAGACAGCTACTAGATATCAGTTCAACCAGCTGTAGGAGACAGCTACTAGATATCAGATCAACCAGCTGTAGGAGACAGCTACTAGATATCAGATCAACCAGCTGTAGGAGGCAGCTACTAGATATCAGATCAACCAGCTGTAGGAGACAGCTACTAGATATCAGATCAACCAGCTGTAGGAGACAGCTACTAGATATCAGATCAACCAGCTGTAGGAAACAGCTACTAGATATCAGATCAACCAGCTGTAGGAGACAGCTACTAGATATCAGATCAACCAGCTGTAGGAGACAGCTACTAGATATCAGATCAACCAGCTGTAGGAAACAGCTACTAGATATCAGATCAACCAGCTGTAGGAGACAGCTACTAGATATCAGATCAACCAGCTGTAGGTAGCAGCTACTAGATATCAGATCAACCAGCTGTAGGAGACAGCTAGTATACAGCAGCTCAACCAGCTGTAGGAGACAGCTACTAGATATCAGATCAACCAGCTGTAGGAGACAGCTAGTATACAGCAGCTCAACCAGCTGTAGGAGACAGCTACTAGATATCAGATCAACCAGCTGTAGGAGACAGCTACTAGATATCAGATCAACCAGCTGTAGGAGACAGCTAGTATACAGCAGCTCAACCAGCTGTAGGAGACAGCTACTAGATATCAGATCAACCAGCTGTAGGAGACAGCTAGTATACAGCAGTTCAACCAGCTGTAGGAGACAGCTAGTATACAGCAGTTCAACCAGCTGTAGGAGACAGCTAGTATACAGCAGCTCAACCAGCTGTAGGTAGCACAGGGTTTCCCAAACTCGGTCCTCGTGACCCCAAGGGCTGCACGTTTTGGTTTTTGCCCGAGCACTACCTAGCTGATTCAAATAATCAACTAATCATCAAGTTTTGATCATTTGAATCAGATGTGTCGTTTTCGGGCAAAAACCAAAAGGTGCACCCCTTGGGGTCACGAGGACCGAGTTCGAGAAACACTGAGGTAGCAGCTAGTATTTAGCAGCTCAACCAGCTGTGAGACATGGATCCTGTCAACTCTTTAATCCCTTTTTAACTTGGTGCTGTGCTGATCAGCCCAGCTCCACTACCGTGGATGGCATCCTGTTGGGCCATGGTCAAAATGATGCACATTGTAGGGAATAGGGTGCCATTTGGGACACAGTCCGTGTCTCTGCTCCCTCCGCCTCTCTCCCCAGAGAACTGCCAGGCAGCAAGGCAGATGGGGACACAAACAATGCCTCAACACCTAGCCTCAGACTCTACATACCAAATAGCACCCCTGACCAGGGCCTCTGGTAAAAAGTAGTGCACTACATAGGGAATAGGGTGCCATTTGGGATGCAAACATTGTCTGACGGCCAGCAGGCGGAATTAACCACTGGAGGTACAGAACAGAACAGGGAACACACCTGGGGGAAATAGATCTGTTGGACCTTTCAACAGGGATTCTCTACTTCTTCTTCTCTGTCTCGCTCTGTCTCTCTCTTTCTCTCTCTGTTTCTTTCTCACTCACTTACCCTCTGTCTCTCTCTCTCTCCCTTTCTCTTTTTGAACACAGACTTGGGGCATCATTTATCAAGGTGGTTGGTTTTGCCATCACCTTCAGCGGTGCTCCTCAGTGCAGCACAAGGGCAGGTCGCCCACACGGGGACTCCCAGCTAGCCACAGCTCCCTCCAACGGTCATTTTTCATGCTCTTATACCCCATTATAGTGGAGTCGTACTGGGTAAACATTTTCCTCTGTCCCTGCACCGCTTAAGGTAATACAGACACAGAGACATCCTCTGAAGGCTGATGGGAATGTTCTTCTAAAAGCTAGTTTAATTATCATATATACATATATACAGTGGGGAGAACAAGTATTTGATACACTGCCGATTTTGCAGGTTTTCCTACTTACAAAGCATGTAGAGGTCTGTAATTTTTATCATAGGTACACTTCAACTATGAGAGACGGAATCTAAAACAAAAATCCAGAAAATCACATTGTATGATTTTTAAGTAATTAATTTGCATTTTATTGCATGACATAAGTATTTGATACATCAGAAAAGCAGAACTTAATATTTGGTACAGAAACCTTTGTTTGCAATTACAGAGATCATACGTTTCCTGTAGTTCTTGACTAGGTTTGCACACACTGCAGCAGGGATTTTGGCCCACTCCTCCCTACAGATCTTCTCCAGATCCTTCAGGTTTCGGGGCTGTCGCTGGGCAATACGGAGTTTCAGCTCCCTCCAAAGATTTTCTATTGGGTTCAGGTCTGGAGACTGGCTAGGCCACTCCAGGACCTTGAGATGCTTCTTACGGAGCCACTCCTTAGTTGCCATGGCTGTGTGCTTTGTGTCGTTGTCATGCTGGAAGACCCAGCCACGACCCATCTTCAATGCTCTTACTGAGGGAAGGAGGTTGTTGGCCAAGATCTCGCGATACATGGCCCCATCCATCCTCCCCTCAATACGGTGCAGTCGTCCTGTCCCCTTTGCAGAAAAGCATCCCCAAAGAATGATGTTTCCACCTCCATGCTTCACGGTTGGGATGGTGTTCTTGGGGTTGTACTCATACTTCTTCTTCCTCCAAACACGGCGAGTGGAGTTAGACCAAAAAGCTCTATTTTTGTCTCATCAGACCACATGACCTTCTCCCATTCCTCCTCTGGATCATCCAGATGGTCATTGGCAAACTTCAGACAGGCCTGGACATGCACTGGCTTAAGCAGGGGGACCTTGCGTGCGCTGCAGGATTTTAATCCATGACGGCGTAGTGTGTTACTAATGGTTTTCTTTGAGACTGTGGTCCCAGCTCTCTTCAGGTCATTGACCAGGTCCTGCCGTGTAGTTCTGGGCTGATCCCTCACCTTCCTCATGATCATTGATGCCCCACGAGGTGAAATCTTGCATGGAGCCCCAGACCGAGGGTGATTGACCGTCATCTTGAACTTCTTCCATTTTCTAATAATTGCGCCAACAGTTGTTTCCTTCTCACCAAGCTGCTTGCCTATTGTCCTGTAGCCCATCCCAGCCTTGTGCAGGTCTACAATTTTATCCCTGATGTCCTTACACAGCTCTCTGGTCTTGGCCATTGTGGAGAGGTTGGAATCTGTTTGATTGAGTGTGTGGACAGGTGTCTTTTATACAGGTAACGAGTTCAAACAGGTGCAGTTAATACAGGTAATGAGTGGAGAACAGGAGGGCTTCTTAAAGAAAAACTAACAGGTCTGTGAGAGCCGGAATTCTTACTGGTTGGTAGGTGATCAAATACTTATGTCATGCAATAAAATGCAAATTAATTATTTAAAAATCATACAATGTGATTTTCTGGATTTTTGTTTTAGATTCCGTCTCTCACAGTTGAAGTGTACCTATGATAAAAATTACAGACCTCTACATGCTTTGTAAGTAGGAAAACCTGCAAAATCGGCAGTGTATCAAATACTTGTTCTCCCCACTGTATATATATATATACACTGCTCAAAAACATAAAGGGAACACTTAAACAACACAATGTAACTCCAAGTCAATCACACTTCTGTGAAATCAAACTGTCCACTTAGGAAGCAACACTGATTGACAATAAATTTCACATGCTGTTGTGCAAATGGAATAGACAAAAGGTGGAAATTATAGGCAATTAGCAAGACACCCCCAATAAAGGAGTGGTTCTGCAGGTGGTGACCACAGACCACTTCTCAGTTCCTATGCTTCCTGGCTGATGTTTTGGTCACTTTTGAATGCTGGCGGTGCTTTCACTCTAGTGGTAGCATGAGACGGAGTCTACAACCCACACAAGTGGCTCAGGTAGTGCAGCTCATCCAGGATGGCACATCAATGCGAGCTGTGGCAAGAAGGTTTGCTGTGTCTGTCAGCGTAGTGTCCAGAGCATGGAGGCGCTACCAGGAGACAGGCCAGTACATCAGGAGACGTGGAGGAGGCCGTAGGAGGGCAACAACCCAGCAGCAGGACCGCTACCTCTGCCTTTGTGCAAGGAGGAGCACTGCCAGAGCCCTGCAAAATGACCTCCAGCAGGCCACAAATGTGCATGTGTCAGCATATGGTCTCACAAGGGGTCTGAGGATCTCATCTCGGTACCTAATGGCAGTCAGGCTACCTCTGGCGAGCACATGGAGGGCTGTGCGGCCCCACAAAGAAATGCCACCCCACACCATGACTGACCCACCGCCAAACCGGTCATGCTGGAGGATGTTGCAGGCAGCAGAACGTTCTCCACGGCGTCTCCAGACTCTGTCACGTCTGTCACATGTGCTCATGTGCTCAGTGTGAACCTGCTTTCATCTGTGAAGAGCACAGGGCGCCAGTGGCGAATTTGCCATTCTTGGTGTTCTCTGGCAAATACCAAACGTCCTGCACGGTGTTGGGCTGTAAGCACAACCCCCACCTGTGGACGTCAGGCCCTCATACCATCCTCATGGAGTCTGTTTCTGACCGTTTGAGCAGACACATGCACATTTGTGGCCTGCTGGAGTTCATTTTGCTAACCTCACGTTATATAGACACAAAGCTAGATTCAATTTAATACAAATTCAAACACAGTACATATTGCAGATTGTACCTTTAAAACAATCCTGTGCGGTACAGTAAAATGCCCAGGCTTCTTTAACATTGCTGTCAGAGAAAACCTATGATGGCTTTTATATCTGTGTGGGTTTCTTTAAAGCGGTGTGTCTACAAATCCTCTTTGTTCCAACGCGTGTTGTTGGTCAGTGGTGTGAGATGAATGATGTACACTCCAGGCACAGCGACAAATCATCCTCCCCACAGACAGACACTTTACAGCGGACAAACATTAACAGACAAAAACACGCTCAGCCTCCTCTCATCCACACACAAACACAGCAGCCCAGCGAACAAGTTCCGACTGCCTTGTCAGGGCGCTGAAGCAATTGATTGAGCCTGGGATGCAGGCGAGGGATGTGAGGGAAGCAGTGATGGCTGCTGGATGCTGCTACTGCAGTAAACTCTGTGTTGACTTAAACCACTCTGATGACCTAGAATGACAGAGCTCTGTCAACAAGCTCTCCCCGCTGAGCTGAATAAATATCTATGGACTGAACAGTTTGGGGCTGCAGCCAGACACACACAGAATCTGCCTTTCCAATGGCACTCTATTCCCTATACAATGCACTACTTTTGACCAGAGCAGGGCATAGCCGCGGGAAGTAGGGGTGCTGAGGGAAGTAGGGGTGCTGAGAGAAGTAGGGGTCCGCGGGAAGTAGGGGTGCTGAGGGAAGTAGAGGTGCTGAGAGAAGTAGGGGTCCGCGGGAAGTAGGGGTGCTGAGGGAAGTAGGGGTCTGCGGGAAGTAGGGGTGCTGAGAGAAGTAGGGGTCTGCGGGAAGTAGGGGTCCGAGGGAAGTAGGGGTGCTGAGAGAAGTAGGGGTCTGCGGGAAGTAGGGGTGCTGAGGGAAGTAGGGGTGCTGAGGGAAGTAAGGGTCCGTGGGAAGTAGGGGTGCTGAGGGAAGTAGGGGTCCGCGGGAAGTAGGGGTGCTGAGGGAAGTAGGGGTGCTGAGGGAAGTAAGGGTCCGCGGGAAGTAGGGGTGCTGAGGGAAGTAGGGGTGCTGAGGGAAGTAGGGGTGCTGAGGGAAGTAGGGGTGCTGAGGGAAGTAGGGGTCTGCAGGAAGTAGGGGTGCTGAGGGAAGTAGGGGTGCTGAGGGAAGTAGGGGTGCTGAGGGAAGTAGGGGTCTGCAGGAAGTAGGGGTGCTGAGGGAGGTAGGGGTGCTGAGGGAAGTAGGGGTCCGAGGGAAGTAGGGGTGCTGAGGGAAGTAGGGGTCCGCGGGAAGTAGGGGTGCTGAGAGAAGTAGGGGTCCGCGGGAAGTAGGGGTGCTGAGGGAAGTAGGGGTGCTGAGGGAAGTAGGGGTGCTGAAGGAAGTAGGGGTGCTGAGGGAAGTAGGGGTGCTGAGGGAAGTAGGGGTGCTGAGAGAAGTAGGGGTCCGAGGGAAGTAGGGGTGCTGAGGGAAGTAGGGGTGCTGAGGGAAGTAGGGGTGCTGAGGGAAGTAGGGGTGCTGAGGGAAGTAGGGGTGCTGAGGGAAGTAGGGGTGCTGAGGGAAGTAGGGCCCCCCCCAACCTGCTGTATATTGTGTGCTATAGCTGTGAAAATAGATAATGATATTTGTTTCCAACATTAAGGCTGTTTTCCTAAAAGTTGAATCTGCTTGGTGTTTTGTTTCCTTGCCACGACGCTAACGAGTATCAGGATACTGGTATCGTCCCAGCCCTAGGTCAGGAACACGTGTTATTAACTCTAAGACACCTGACCATCACCATCACCCTGTTGATGTTTGTTCTCTTCATGTTTGTGTGAATTATGTTTACTTATTTGTATTTACATTGCAACAAAATACACTGAGTGGACAAAAAATAAGAACACCTGCTCTTTCCATGACACAGACTGACCAGGTGAAACCAGGTGAAAGCTATGATCCCTTATTGATGTCACTTGTTAAATCCACTTCAATCAGTGTAGATGAAGGGGAAGAGACAGGTTAAATAAATAATTTTATGCCTTGAGACAGTTGAGACATGGATTGTGTATGTGTGCCATTTAGAGGGTGAATGGGTAAGACAAAAAATGTAAGTGCCTTTGAACAGGGTATAGTAGTAGGTACCACGTGCACCGGTTTGTGTCAAAAACTGCAACACTGCTGGGTTTTTCACGCTCAACAGTTTCCCCTGTGTATCAAAGGACATCCAGCCAACTTGACAACTGTGGGAAGCATTGGAGTCAACATGGGCCAGGATCCCTGTGGAACACTTTCAACACCTTGTAGAGTCCATGCCCCGATGAATTGAGGCTGTTCTGAGGTGTTCCTAATGTTTGGTATTCTCAGTGTATCGTCTCATTTAACCCTACAAGACATGTGGGCATGTAGTTCTGTTAGCATGTAAAAGGATGTTAAATCACATGAGACAGAAATCACGTTTGACAGAAATCACGTTAGACAGAAATCACGTGAGACAGAAATCACGTGAGACAGAAATCACGTGAGACAGAAATCACGTGAGACAGAAATCACGTGAGACAGAAATCACGTGAGACAGAAATCACATTAGACAGAAATCACGTGAGACAGAAATCACATTAGACAGAAATCACGAGAGACAGAAATCACGTGAGACAGAAATCACGTTAGACAGAAATCACGTGAGACAGAAATCACATTAGACAGAAATCACGTGAGACAGAAATCACGTTAGACAGAAATCACGTTTGACAGAAATCACGTTAGACAGAAATCACGTGAGACAGAAATCACGTGAGACAGAAATCACGTGAGACAGAAATCACGTGAGACAGAAATCACGTGAGACAGAAATCACGTTAGACAGAAATCACGTGAGACAGAAATCACATTAGACAGAAATCACGTGAGACAGAAATCACGTTAGACAGAAATCACGTTAGACAGAAATCACGTGAGACAGAATTCACGTAAGACAGAAATCACGTGAGACTGAAATCACGTGAGACAGAAATCACGTTAGACAGAAATCACGTTAGACAGAAACTCTAACAGCCATGAAACAGAACTTGAACAACTAGCAATTTTAGAAATAGCCCTCATTGGGACCAGACTGGTACAGGGTACAAGGGGATCTAATCATACCTCAAACAGAAGTCCTTTAAGATTAATGTGTTTATGGATTCAACTATGCTTTTTCTGAGCCTAGACGATTCAATTTTTCCCCCGGGTGTGCCGCTATTCATTTAGTTTCATCACGTTTGTTCTTAGCTCATGAAATGAGTTGTGATTGCTTCCCAGTGAGTTACTTTCCAACACTGAGTATGAAATGTCCTCTCTGAATTTCCACTGTGTCCCGTGTGGTTTATGTAGCAGATTGAATAAAGTGTCATAATTAGAGAACAAAATAGTTTTTAAGGATCAAGCGAAATGAAGAGCATAAAGGCGCCCTTTGGGGGTTAGGATTACGATCCAAATAAATACACAGATGTCAAGCTTCTTCACCACCGAGCCCAAACTTCCTTCTTTGATTATCTCAACTTTTGTAGAGGTGAAACATATTAAAGTGGCACAAATACTGTGTTAAAGCCCCTTCAGAGAGCATACAGTTACTGTTTTCCCATTCTCACTCACACTATCATGACACTAGGTGAGGCCCAAATGCAGACACAGGAGGCAGATGGTTGGAGTTTAAGATATTTAAGCAGGAAAACGGGAAAAAACACTGGTAGGCTTGGACATGCAAGACGAACTGGCACACAGGAAACACAGGGATAAATACACTGTCACAGAGAAACAGGAAACACAGGGATAAATACACTGGCACAGAGAGACAGGAAACACAGGGATAAATACACTGGCCCAGAGAGACAGGAAACACAGGGATAAATACACTGGCCCAGAGACACAGGAAACACAGGGATAAATACACTGGCCCAGAGAGACAGGAAACACAGGGATAAATACACTGGCCCAGCGAGACAGGAAACACAGGGATTAATACACTGGCCCAGAGAGACAGGAAGCACAGGGATAAATACACTGGCCCAGAGACACAGGAAACACAGGGATAAATACACTGGCCTAGAGAGACAGGAAACACAGGGATAAATACACTGGCACAGAGAGACAGGAAACACAGGGATAAATACACTGGCACAGAGAGACAGGAAACACATGGATAAATACACTGGCCCAGAGAGATAGGAAACACATGGATAAATACACTGGCCTAGAGACACAGGAAACACAGGGATTAATACACTGGCCTATAGAGACAGGAAGCACAGGGATAAATACACTGGCCCAGAGACACAGGAAACACAGGGATAAATACACTGGCCCAGAGAGACAGGAAACACAGGGATAAATACGCTGGCACAGAGAGACAGGAAGCACAGGGATAAATACACTGGGGAAAACAAGCGACACCTGGAGGGGGTGGAGACAATAACGAGGACAGGTGAAACAGATCAGGGTGTGACACACACACACACACACACTGTAACACACACACACACACACACACACACACACACACACACACACACACACACACACACGCACACACACACACACACACACACACACACACACACACACTGGAACACACACACACTGGAACACACACACACTGTAACACACACACACACACGTCATCCATCCGGCTATACATTAGTCTGCAGGTGCTACTGTACACTAATACACGACAGCCGGCCTCATCTCTGCCTAGGGATAACAGCAGACCAGGAAGTGTCATTGGGGAAGAGGGAGGAGCCACTGGGTTGTTTGGCCCCAGGGCCGTAACCAGCGATTTAGTGAGGTCTGTTTTCTGAATGCTATTTGGAAAACAGCAAAAACAAGCAAACATTTTCCCAGACATTATCACCTTGGCTGCTGTAGGTTCATTCACTTCCGACAATCTACAAACACCTAGCCTATTAGCTATACAGTGGTAATGTTATACCCCTGAAAGGAGGGAAATATGAGAAATTAGTCAGTTTTAATGACGAATTGCACAAAATCATCAACTCTTTACATAGATATCTCTTTTCTTGAATTACATAGCGTTTACATTTGTATTCCTAGGCATTACTAATCAAGCTCAGCACAAACAGACATCAATGGAGCACACAGATGATCGTATTATCACATTCACATTAGTTGTTAGAATATTACTTATTACTGTATTAATGTAGTGGGAAAAAAGGTGGAAAATGGATAAGATGAACAACCACTGATATAAACTTAAATGGATGACATTTTTAGAACTGTACTGTTTGCATTCCAATTGCATTTTAATTTTGGCCTATAGGGAAGATAAGCCATGTAGAGATGTTCATAATGGCCTATAGGGTAGATAAGCCATGTAGAGATGTTCATAATGGCCTATAGGGTAGATAAGCCATGTAGAGATGTTCATAATGGCCTATAGGGAAGATAAGCCATGTAGAGATGTTCATAATGGCCTATAGGGTAGATAGGTCATGTAGAGATGTTCATAATGGCCTATAGGGAAGATAGGCCATGTAGAAATGTTCATAATGGCCTATAGGGTAGATAGGCCATGTAGAGATGTTCATAATGGCCTATAGGGAAGATAAGCCATGTAGAGATGTTCATAATGGCCTATAGGGTAGATAGGCCATGTAGAGATGTTCAAATTGGCCTATAGGGTAGATAGGCCATGTAGAGATGTTCAAATTGGCCTATAGGGTAGATAGGCCATGTAGAGATGTTCATAATGGCCTATAGGGTAGATAAGCCATGTAGAGATGTTCATAATGGCCTATAGGGTAGATAGGCCATGTAGAGATGTTCAAATTGGCCTATAGGGTAGATAGGCCATGTAGAGATGTTCAAATTGGCCTATAGGGTAGATAGGCCATGTAGAGATGTTCATAATGGCCTATAGGGTAGATAAGCCATGTAGAGATGTTCATAATGGCCTATAGGGTAGATAAGCCATGTAGAGATGTTCATAATGGCCTATAGGGTAGATAAGCCATGTAGAGATGTTCAAATTGGCCTATAGGGTAGATAGGCCATGTAGAGATGTTCATAATGGCCTATAGGGTAGATAAGCCATGTAGAGATGTTCATAATGGCCTATAGGGAAGATAGGCCATGTAGAGATGTTCATAATGGCCTATAGGGAAGATAGGCCATGTAGAGATGTTCATATTGTTAACATTAGTACATATTTTCCAAGGGGCCGCAACATGGTGCCCCAACCACAAGTTTGGGAACCACTGTACTCACCTCTCTCTCCCTCTCCCCCTTTCCCCCTCTCTCTCTCTCTCTCTCTCTCTCCCCCCTCTCCCTCCCCCTCTCTCTCTCTCTCTCTCTCTCTCTCTCTCTCTCTCTCTCTCTCTCTCTCTCTCTCTCTCTCTCTCTCTCTCTCTCTCTCTCTCTCTCTCTCTCTCTCTCCCCCTCTCCCTTTCCCCCCCTCTCTCTCTCTCTCTCTCTCTCTCTCTCTCTCTCTCTCACCTTTCCCCTCTCTCCCTCTCCCTCTCACTCTCCCTCTCGCCTTCCACTTATCTCTCTCTCTCTCTCTCTCTCTCTCTCTCTCTCTCTCTCTCTCTCTCTCTCTCTCTCTCTCTCTCTCTCTCCTCTCCCTTTCCCCCCCCTCTCTCTCTCTCTCTCTCTCTCTCTCTCTCTCTCTCTCTCTCACCTTTCCCCTCTCTCCCTCTCCCTCTCACTCTCCCTCTCGCCTTCCACTTATCTCTCTCTCTCTCTCTCTCTCTCTCTCTCTCTCTCTCTCTCTCTCTCTCTCTCTCTCTCTCTCTCTCTCTCTCTCTCTCCTCTGCTTCCCCCTGCATGCATTGCAGCCTGACTCATTCTCACCACTGAGCACCACAACACTGTCTAAGTAGCTTATTCTCTGTAAAGCAAAGTTATTATGACAACTTAGTAGAGCTGGGAATGACCAATATTGACCTCACAATATATTATTACCATACTTAGGTGCCAATACGATATGTATTACGATTCTCATGATTCTATATGTATTGCAGTTTGATACTCTGATTTTATTGCTCACTATTTGTCTGCTGCAGAGGGACAAGAGAGAGCCATGAGAAAACGAGTTTTGATCAGTCATGAAAATAAAAGTGCTGAAAACAAATTGGCTCCCTATTAAAAAAGAAGATGGAGAACAAGCTATGAAGCAAACATACTTTTGGTGCAGGTACAGCCAACTAGAGCAAAAATAATATTGCTATATTGTCAAAAATGATACGAAATATCGACAAAGATATCCCGATATGTAACTGTATCGATTTCTCCCATCACTAGAACGTAGTAACCTATGTTTTGCTCCTGCTGAGGTAGGCTCAATTTAACGTCAGCTTCTTACTTCATCCTTCCAGCTGGCGAAGTATTCTGAACAAAAGTATAAACGCAACATGCAACAGAGATTTTATTGAGTTACAGTTCATATAAGGAGATCAGTCAATTTAAATCAATGAATTAGGCCCTGGGAGTTTCTGGTGGACATACCTGCTGTCAGCATGTCACTTGCACGCTCTTTCAAAACATGAGACATCTGTGGCATTGTGTTGTGTGACAAAACTGCACATTTTAGAGTGGCCTTTTTAAGTTTGCGTGCAACTGTGTAATGATCATGCTGTCAGCTTCTTGATATACAACCCCTGTCAGGTGGATGGATTATCTTGGCAAAGGAGAAATGCTCACTAACAGGGATGTTAACAAATGTGTGCACGAAATTTGAGAGAAATAAGCTTTTTGTGCGTATGGAACATTTCTGTGATCTTTTATTTCACCTCATGAAACATGGGACCAACCCTTTACATGTTGTGTTTATATTTGTGTTCAGTGTAATAGTAGCCAGAGCCCTTCAATGTTACTGCAGTAGAAGTCTCTGCCAGCAGCTAGCCACCTACCTGACAGTATCTACAAGCGACTATTTACCAGTTGTGCACTCATTCTCCGAGAGTCAGTTTTTGTTTGTTTGGGGGATGTCTGTAGACACGGCAGGAGTCCCGGGACACCTTTATAATCACCTTTTATCCGGCATCTCCCAAACACACTGTCAGCAGCATCTCTAGTTGCCTAGTGAGCCGACTAGGAGCTGGGGTAGTTAGTTTCACGTGTCAGGCCTTCGTCCTGTGCCGCGAGAGGGCAGAGTTAGCCGTTTGAGAGAGTGGTGAAAGTGCTGTTTAAAAGACAATCTGGAAGGCAAATCCGGGGGATGTGGGAAAAAGAACAAACCGCTGGTCATGATTCCACTCATTCGCAAAGAGGCCGGCGCCATTAGAACTCAGGCAGATCAAGAATAGTAGTATTCTGAGATTTGATCAACGCTTGAGCAATATTTAGATGTTGCCCGTAATCAATTATATTTATTGTATACAAAATATATATTGGTATTCTAAAATGACCAATCAGGCCTGGTCCTGAACGTCACAGGGACGGCCCGCCCCTCGGTAGGACACCAGAGGACAAAGGGAAGGACTGTGAATCTATACCCTACCGAGGAACAGGGATAAAAATACTTTGCTGACAAGTCAATTAATCAGGTTTGAACTGTGGGTACTAGCTGCGCTGGAAAATCCTTTTAAAGTTGTTGGAGAACAGTATGGTGATGCATGTTGTTTATGTTGAGTACTGTATAGCACTAGCGCTGCTGCTTTGGATAATATTGAGACATAACCTGTGTCTCATTAACGAACGCCCAGGGATATACAGTATGGACAATGTAACAGCCTTTCTTTTTTACTGAGGAACTCCTTACCGGTGTTCTTGTAACTCTATTAGTAAAAGACACATTTAAGACCGGTTTTAAATAAGGCAGATCCAGGTATAATTTCAATGTCTTGAAAAAATAAAAGCAAGTTATTTGTAGGCTAATTCATTTCTAGTTCAGACAATATGGCTGTGGCCTCTCAAATGCAACTCAGTGTTCTGTTCCACAGCTAGCTGAAACATAGTGTGGAGAGAGAGTGACTCGGGACTGTGTGTCGTTGAGGAGGACACAGTTAAGGACATGACCATGTTTCCATCCTCGTAGCTGGTACTGCACACCAGTGGTGGTCGGTGCCATTTAAGATGAGGTAGGACCATCATTTTTATTATGCACATGGTCTTATTTCTATTACAGCATATTAGATGACTGTCATTCATATTCCATTCACCCAGTTCAATGTAACAGTGAAAGGTTTAGACTACTACATGATACTCTAATTTTCCCTATACCCATCATGAGGTTGCTACAACCTAGCCTATGAATGAAAGTTTACAGCGTAGGTGCACAGGTCGAGAGAAAAATGTGAGTATTCAAGGTGACAGACACATTCCGCCTTAACCTCTCTTGACATAATTTAGCTGATCTAGGGTGTAACCATTAGTCAAACAGTTGCAAACGAGAGTTTCTCTTGGACAACCGTTTTTCAACAGAATCGGCTACACACAGCCTACATCATTGTCACCATATGAATATAGCAATCAACAATAGCTAACTTCATAGCTAACTTCATAGCTAACTTCACAGCTAACTTCATAGCTAACTTCATAGCTAACTTCATAGCTAACTTCATAGCTAACTTCACAGTCAACATAGCTACTAGAACTAATGCGCTAGTAAACCCACTACAATCATGCAGTACAGTGTACAGCAAGCAGTTTAACAGTTTTACCGGCGGGCCCCGGGAGCAAAAAATAAATAAAACCAAAAGCTTACCTTGACTTGGAAGATTTCCAATGTTGGATAGCCATAGCCAGCTAGCTAACATAGCATCCCTCTCTGTTTGAGCCGGGTGTTTGAGTAGGCTAAACTAGCTTGCTGCATTCGCTAGCTACGTGAAAGTAAAGAAATAAATAGAAGGACATATAACTAACTCTCTCTCTCTCTCTCTCTCTCTCTCTCTCTCTCTCTCTCTCTCTCTCTCTCACTTCTCCTTCATTTTTAAATAAATTCATATGTTCAAAACTGTTCAAATGTTGTCTTTCTCTCTCTTTGAATCAACTACTCACCACATTGTATGCACTGCAGTGTTAGTTAGCTGTAGTTTATGCTTTCAGTACTAGATTAATTCTCTGATCCTTTGATTGGGTGGACAACATGTCAATTCATGCTGCAAGAGCTCTGATAGGCTGGAGGACGTCCTCTGGAAGTTGTCATAATTACTGTGTAAGTTTATTGAAGGGGGTGAGAACCATGAGCTTCCTAGGTTTTGTATTGAAGTCAATGTACCCAGAGGAGGAGAGAAACCAGCTGTCCTCCAGCTATACCATGGTGCTACCCTACAGAGTGCTGTTGAGGCTACTGTAGACCTTCATTGCAAAACAGTGTTTTGATCCATTTTTGGGTGACGTGAATATATTTAGTATTGTTTTATCTAAAAAGGATAACTTTTTTAACGTTTCACTATATATATTTTTTATGACATTCACTGAGGAGGATGGTCCTCCCCTTCCTCCTCTGAAGAGCCTCCACTGCTGCACAAATCCTCCACACTGACATGATACTTTAGCTTCAAGTTGTAATCCGTAATGGTGAAACTGCCATGTCCCTTTACGACATTACAATGACAAAGAAGTTACTTCAAACAACAAACCCTGTTTTATCCCCTCGGACAGCATTGCACATCATTGCACACAGCAGAGTATTTACTGCAATTTTAGGGGGACCATGATGCTGAAAGCTCCTTTACTCAGATTCATCAACAAAGCAAAAACAATTACAACAGTGAAGCTGTTTCCCCTCATGCGGATTTCAGCTTTAACTGTTGCTCAGTCACAACATCCATTTTTAAGGTTATTGATTATGTGCCACTTTTTTAGCATGTCAATATGAATGTAATGTGTTTGCTTGTAATTTTGTCATGTCTTTTAATCATTACATGTTCTATATGTTTTTTAACATCGAGGACCACTTTGGAAACAAATGTTTTAATGAATACTTTTAAGTGGTTTCCTCTGGGAACAGATTGTACATATTGTTGAATATGTCTTTTGCCCAAATAAAATTCAATTCAATCGATGAACATGGATGTAAATGTAAATTCACAACAGTTTTTTGAAAACGCTATTATCAAAAGATCAGTTCCATATTAATACAGTAATGTCCAAAGCCTTGGAATGTGTCCAAAACGGCACCCTCTTCCCTGTTTAGTGCACTACTTTTAACCCGGGCCCACAGGGTAGTGGTCTATATAGGGAATAGGTTGTCATTTGGAACGAAGCCTTGGAGTGAACAGAGTTCTTACTGTACCTCAGTGTGAGAGTGTTAGCTGTCAATCATGTGAGGTAACCATGGATTAATGCAGGGGAGATGTCTATACTCCTGTAGGATGTGCTGTCAGGTCGATATGATTTTGTCATCTGGAGAATAGGAAGACCAGCAGTTCACGCACACGCACACGCACACGCAACCACACACAAACCCACAACCAGGCGCATGCACACGCACACATAGAGGAGAGTGGGCCGGACACAGCACAGCTCACCAATGACAGCCCCCAGGCAGCGATGGGCCTCTATTCTGTCACCACACCGTCACGTCGGCTCACTCCCGACGGGAGCAGCCACTTACACAATATGCTGTCATTCTACTGGAGAGATGCTGCTCACTCAGAGGTCAGATCAGTCATGTAGATGGTGTTACTGTATCTACTGTCTCACTCTTAACACATCACTTGTTGATGTAACTGCTGATAACATCGGTCAAGTGCTATTGGCTCATGTACAGTTGTTATTATGTTAATATTCTGTTTTCTTGTGTGCCAATCTTTCTCTCTAAGGATAAAGCAATACAAAACTCTGGCACAAGGCAGAGACTGGCGTGATATTGTTGAATTACTGTAACAAGTGGTGTCACATTTTTCCTTCTGATTTCCATCCATATTAATATTCTGACAGTATTGTCTCCTAGACAACAGTCAGAATATCAACATCTGGTAGAATTGCCACAGTAACTATTTTGTATTCATCCCTGTCCAACAGCTACAGTATACATCAACACGTTAATTAAAATACTGCATGATGCTGCTTGGGTGGTAATGATCCAACAACCTGAGCATGTACATCCTTACTTAATTAAAACATGTATGCTAAAGACTGCATATGTCTCATGAAATAGTTTTTTTCCATGAACAAAGCTTCATGTTGGATTATGGTTATTTTAGTATTTAAATCCTGTATCTTAAAAACTTCATAATGAATCATAAGACTTGCTGTCGGCGTTTATACCTCCTAAAGGTTTCTTACTTAAAATGCATAATGCATAACAATGCATTCACAATGCAGTACACGCAGGGGGTTTTACAGCAGGTGTTACCAACACTTTCCCGATATGTTTGCTATTTGCACTTGAGCGTAGTGGCTCAACAGGGAGCCATCCACTAGCTGTGAGGGGTATTGAACCGCTACAGCTCGTTTCCCAGTGTCAGACTGAGCGACCAACAGACCTATTATGTTTGATCTAATGTCTGTGTACCAAATTGAACACTATTTCCTAAATAATACACTACTTACCTATGGGCCCTGATCAAAAGTAGTGCACTATATAGGTAATCAGGTCCCATTTGGGATGTGGTAAATCAGACCGTATACCACGGGTAGTGATCTTTCTGCTGACTCGACCACTAAGACGAGGGAGGACAAAAGTCCCTGAGACTCTATTCTGCTCCCTGATTGGTCGATTATTTCCCTGACAGGATGCATTTTCAAAAGCCCTTTAGACCAGCATGAGATATTCCAGTATTGATCTCCCAGTTGTGGGTGTGCGTCTCCTAAATGGAATTCTATTCCCTGCATAGGGCACTACTTTTGAACAGAGCCCTTTGAGCCCTAATCAAAAAGTAGTGCACTAAATAGGGAGTAGGGTGCCATTTGGGACTCAGACATTTAAATGCTAAACTCAGTCCTGCTTTAAACTTCTCCTTCAATAAAGAGGTTCACCTGATAACCCTGGTCATACAGAGGGGGGGTGAAAACAGACGGAAAAATGGTCCAACATGAAGAGACTTCAATTTGTTACCAATCACTTTGGCCTGCCCAGCTGTATTACTGTCAGTGTGCCTTCCAACCTGGCCTGCGTCCAAATTCACACCCTCATCCCTATATAGTGCACTACTTTTGACCAGGACCCACTGCACTATATAGGGAGTAGGGTGCGATTTGGGACGCATGCCTGGTCTATTGATTTTGCTATTCACTATCGGCTGACCCATGTGACCTCCTGGCAGCTGCTTTCTTCTCTTTGTGGAGGGTCAACTAGAAATGTCGAGAAACGTCTATTCTGTATACTATGTCAACAGGAGATTCTCCCTGGCAACAGGTTCTCTTTGTTAGGTGTGTTTTGTAGGATTCTTTAGGTCATCCATTAGTCTGAGGTAGTTCTTTATACCTATTTATAAACCGGCTCATTCGATCCCTAAATGCTGATTGGCTGAAAGCCATGGTATATCAGACTCTATACCACGGGTATGGCGCAAAATTACTTTTTACTGTTCAAATTACGTTGGTAACAAGTTTATAATAGCAATAAAGCACCTTGGGGGTTTGTGGTATATGGCCAATATACCACGGCTAAGGGCTGTATCCAGGCACTCTGTGTTGCGGCGTGCATCATAACAGCCCTTAGCCGTGGTATATTGGCCATATACCACACCCCCTCGGGCCTTATTGCTTAAATATACTCGTTGTTGAACCTCCCAATTCACCAAGGTCCTCAGAGAGCACAGGATAACACGCAGCCTCAAATATTTTGGCCTCCACGATTCAACTACTTCAATCCTCTTTGACACACCATAAACTGCTCATATCTTGAACAGTAGCATTACACGGGGAACAAGACCGTCATGCTTTCACATGGTAGTCTCGGTATGTGTTGCTAGCCCCGGGGAGGTGAGCTACACCTTTATTAAAGGTGAGGGTTGTGCAGAGGATTTGAGAAAACCAATTTGCTGCTGTTTTTCTCTGGTTGTTCCACTCTGTTAGAGGGGAGTTTACACTACAACTGATGTGAGGAATCACCTGTGGAGGGGCCAAAGGGGCTCGTGACAGCGACTGACTGAACGCCTCAACAGTCTCACATTCTGGACAAGACAAACCATAAGGAACGTCCACCGCGCGCAGTAGATCACCTGCTGGGTGTTGACGAACAGTGGCGATTTAACATGTAAAATCATCTGGAAATGTATATAAATTGACAGCCGATGTTCTGTGATGGTGCAATACGAAGTCCAACTGCTCGCTGCTTTCAACCGCTTATTGGCGCGGTCTGTTTTGACCTTTAACCTGCTGAGCTGAAGCGTGCAGGTATTAATTTGGGGAGCTACTCTTCAGGTCTCAGGCAAGTCCAATATAGATGCACGTTCAACGTTTGTGTAATTTGCAGAATTTCTTGCATTCGCTTTTTAGTTTCCAAGTTGAGTTGTGGAGTTTTGTAGAGGACTGTATCTGGCTGACTGGCCTGTCTATTTACTTGGGCATGACAGGCAAATTGACAGCTGTGCGCAGGGGAGTGTCACAGTCTATCTGACTGACAGCTTATTTTCCAAACCTAAATGAACAACACATTGGAAAATCATAGCCTCCACTCCACGCTCAGAGGCAAAATGATGGATAAGCTTCACCGTTATTACTGCACCCGCTACAGTACTATTCCCCTGTTCCATTTAAAAGCATTGGGTTCTCATCTTTCTGCCCTTGTGGTTAAAGTAGGAAGCTTGATGTTCAAAGACTGGCAGAGCCACAGACAGGGTCAGCTCCCATAAATTCAATTCTCTAGCTCCCTTGGCTTAGAGATGATGTGAGAAAGAGAGAGAGAGAGAGAGAGAGAGAGAGCAAAGATTTTTATAACTAATAAAATATCGTTTTTTCCAATGGGAGTCTGTTGTTTCCAATGGGATCAAATGAAATAGTGGGCAGAACAAACAAGGACGTAGGCAGAGCCAATCACGAGTTAACGAGAGCCTATTGGCCCGTTCTAGCATGTATTTGCATATTTCAATAACTCAGTTCGCCTTTGCACACTTTGCACTCCTAAACAACGCAATTTTGGGACATTTTGTTAAAGGGTCTACAAAACTTTATCCACTCTGTTCGTAACAGATTATAGTTTTGGAAACAGAAAACTTTATTGAGATCAAATGTTTAATCGATGAGAAAATTTGCAGAATGTCGGGCAAAATCCATCTAGCTCCATTTTCTCCCACTGCCGGCCCCTTGGCTTCCTCTCACCAAAATACTTGGTAGTCAGTTGAAACGCCAAGCGGATGCTTCACACTTATACATCTGGTGACATATCTGTCTCATTGTTCTCTCTGTGGGGAGAGTGTGAGAGGGAGTGAGTCTACATTGTAAGATTTATGACAAGAATGTTGGTTTTGTGCAGGTGCAGAGTTGTAACAGCGACTTCTTTGCAATTCACAGAGGCAACTAGAAACCATCTGCTCTCCTACTCTCCTACTTCCTCTATAGTCTCAGTATGTTGTTCTGTTGAAGGCACCCATCATATTGTTTCA